>NC_056743.1:210663709-210725457 GCF_019279795.1 Protopterus annectens | reverse complement strand
GGAAGGGGTTTGAGTAGACTTTGATGATGGAAATGTTCTGAATTGGGCAGTTTTGTCATTATTGGTGCATGCATTTTGTTTCATTGTTTACTGGAAAAATGTTCAAAACAATAGGAAGGTGTATCAAAGAGCATATGTATGTTTCATATGCAAGGGGCCTGTGATTTGAAAACAGCCCAGAATTAATCGTTATCTGCCACTGGTAAAATGTATTTTCTTTGAATGTGGGTTTCAATGCTGTTTCAATGAATGTGAGTTTCACGGGCAGAGAAGTTTTAATGCTAAGTTTGTTTAGCAGATGGCTTGGTGTTTGTGCTGTAAAATGCAAAATAAAACTTTCAAATGAAGTCCAAATCATCATAGAAGTAAATCAGTATGCACATTAGTAGTTATGGGAAATGGAGTGAAATAGCCAAGTAATGGGATCATTTGAATGGCTGCAGGAGGAGGCTCCATTTGACCATGATTTTGTGAGGGGGAAGGGCAGCAAACTTAGACAGCCCCAGCTGAAATATACCTCCCAACTGTCCAGATTTTCAACGAATGAATAGATTTTTGCTTCTTATTTTTGGTTTGTTCCTCATAAAATTTGTGGCAAATCATTTAGGAATTAAGTCACTAAATAATGATACACCGAGTTTCAGACTTCATAACCAATGCATGCTAAAGTAAGACTTGTTCTATCAACTGTCTCAGTTTATACAAGAGCAATTTTTAGTACTGTTTATATGTCCCCCCAATATATTTGGCCTTTTCCAGATTTACTGCATTAACAGGTTGAGAGGTACATACATGCAAATTACTTTATAGAATTAGGCATAGCCAAACCTATCAACTGTCCCTGATTTTGGCTCAAAATGTTGCTCTTCCCCTAATAATCCCTGTGTCGAAGCAAGGCAAGGAGTAGTTATGCAGTGCAAATATGCAGGGTATCCCCCCATCCAAGGTAGACACAAGTACAGTGGCTTTTCATCTGTCCTTGATTTTGCAGAATGGTCTGGTTTATGTCATATTTTTATACTTTTGATTTATGTTTATTACTCAAAGTGCCTGTTGCTCTGTGTTTAAGTAGCAATACTTTAATGACCATCAGTTAAGCTTGGCTGAGATTGTAAGATGCAAGTAAGCTTTAGTAAGCATACTGTTAAATAATTGCCAACATTGAAAGCCTTTCTGTTGTTGCCATGTAGAGAATACTTAACTAGATAATGTATAAGCCTTGGGTATTGAAATGCATATGACAGTATTTGTAATAAAGGACAGGATTACATTATTTTAAGAAGCTCATTACATTTGGAGACTTCCAGTCATCTCTGCAGGCTTTAACCGTAAACTAAACAGAATGCCAATCATGTGGTCCATAACCTGTACAGTAATCCTTGTAAGCAATGTATCTTGAGCTTGTTTCTTGTTTGCTTTTCATTTTTTACTTTGATCATGTTTTCCCCATGAAACAAGTAGATAGTTGTCAGGCAGCAGGTCTTTTTTGGATAAGAAACATTTTTAAAAGTGGTGGTATCACATAGATTGCTACTTTCAGCATGTTACTTGGTACTTAATAAAGCTAAATATAAAATTATAATTAGAACTGCAGTGCAAGAAGTGGTTTGAGTTGAGTGCTGCTTGTTTTTCTTATACTTGATTTTGACTGGCATTCCATTAATGTACTTAAATTAATTTATTTTTTCATGCCTCACAACCTTTTGTTTCCATCTAGATATTAAGTAAGCTGTCATGCAGCCAATGCACTGAAATATTTTTATTCTTCTACACTTCATTTTGTCTTGATTGGACTCTCATAATGATGGTTTGGCACCCATGGCAGTGTATTTAGTTAGTTTTTTGTGGTTTTGAGCATAGCTCCCCCCCTTTCTGGTTGGCCACACCCCTTCCCATTGACCCCACCCATTCAGCTGTCTCCTGCAGCCCCCCTTTGATTTGAAGTCACCAGCCGCCACTGGTAAAAAGGGTCACACAAAAGAAGCCACCTAGGCAGAAATCATCAAAAACAGCCTGGCAAAGCAGAGTCCTCACTGTAGTACCTTAAAGCATTTCCTGATGACGTAATCATGCATATAATTCCTTTGTCTCAAATTTCTACTTGTTTTCTCCACATAAAATACATTACAAGTAAAACATGAAGCTAGATAAATTGTTGCAATTACAATTAAAGTACCCAGAGGTTGCATGTGTTCTTTCCATACTTGCATCAGTAAACTCTTCTTACATCAGATCCCACACACTAAAGGATCATCAAGTATCTTTACCATACCCTCAGCCTGTACAATAGCTTTATGGAAACTTCTGGTGTTAATTAAATATGAAGAGAAAGTTTAAAGAACCTGCATTTTCCTAGTGATATATTAACTGCATATGATTTGAAGCCCTCTTAATCTAGCTTTATCGGCTAGCAATCATGTTTTGCATTTGTCTAATACTAAAAAGAATTTAGCGTTAGAAATTGTTGTGAAAACTTCTTCATATATAAATAACAATTTATTTTAATTGCTTAATTCATCTTTAAGATGAAAACAAATTCAAATATTGTTTTAAGAAAACAGAATACTATTCACCAATTCTTTTGAGTGTTAAGTGTTCCTTAATGATAATTTCCCATTCACCTCAATTTTTGTTCATTTCTACTCCTGAAAGTTACTCTTCTTTTTGCCTTGGAGCACAAATCAGTGGCACAGCATTTGATTTTGTTTGCATGAGTTATTCTCATGGCAGACCTTTCAGTCCTGTAAATTACTGAACATAGAAATAAAAGTACATTGTCTGAGATGCATATGTGATTGTGTGACTGATGCTGTACAAATTTCTTTCAAATTGCATCAATATCAGCATCATCTATCTTTCTCCCATTTTGAACATGGAGTTTGGGTGTCACATCAAAATGACTATCACCTTGAGCTAATGTATCAGTGAATTTATTATACCATTCTTAGCTTTTTCACAGGTCATAAACCCAAAATGGTAGGAAAAGTTGATACTTAAAGTGTTAGGATTTGAAAAAGAACATTTTATTATTTTATTTATACATTATTAAATGTATTTTATTTTATTATTATTGTTACAAAGACATGCATCTAGAGTTTTTCTCCCCGGGCCTCCGCTGAAAATTGGCTTTGTTCCAAGTCAGACTTTCCCAGTAAACAAATGTTAAATACATAAAATTAAAGTAAATAATTTGTTTTTATTTTCAAAATGAATAGCTTTTGACCATTGGCTTTGCCTTGTGCATTGACTATGTTAAAGTGCATATAGCTTCCTCAAGTAATTTTTACCCTATAATAGACTAACAATGCTGGTGTTCTTATTCACCCTAAACATATTGACTGTTTGGAATGTCCTTTAACAGAGGGACAACAGCATGTAATTCTTATATGTTTCTTTCATTTATAAAGTAAAATAAAAAACATAACACAAACGTGCATGCTTGTGCTCACATACTCACTAATTAAGCTCTGTTCCTGCAAGTTAATAAAAAAGCAGTACTAATTAGAGGAATACGAAGATCCCTTTAACTGTCCCTAGTTTTGCTTAAAAAATCATATTTGTAAAACCACATAAAATGCAACTGAAATGGGTGGTGTAAACATTCTTGCTGAAGTTTGCTTTTCTTAATACTTCAGTCTGATCAAAGCATTAAATAATGGTATACAAAAACGGATATTGAAAAGACCCAACAAAACATTTTATAGTACAATATCAGAAGAAAATGTTGAAAAAAGCCATTATATCTCTTGCCCTTTATTACCAGATCTCATGTGTTGAAAACCAGTTTTGGTAGTTTGTATTGTGGCATGTTAAGCAAGTAGAAATCTTCCCATCTGCTTAAGCTGCAGGTTTACTGTGCTCACTCTTTACAACCAGTATGCTGGGTATACATTCAAATCAGCAGGCAAGGTTGGTAAGGACTTCACTATTTTAAATTGGTCTTTTATCATTTTTTCATGCCGGTGGAGCTGAAACTTCTCCAGTACCAAAAGTTACTGCTGCTGGCCTGGTTACTATGTGGCTAAATTAACACTGCCATACAAGTTCCTCTACATTTTTTGTTTGTATTGCATAAAAACACTTGTAGTGTACATTCCAGACTCTGGTGGCTGCCAAACATATTTATGTACCTTTTTATGACTTATTGCTAGTTTGTACAAACTAAACCATTAGTGACAGTCACATGTCTGTTGTAAGCCAGACTGTACACCATGTTTTTTTTCTATCCACTTTATATCTGTCACTTTCTGATTGGAATAAGAGTTCAGGAAAAGGTCTGAATTATACAATATACAATCATTGGAGGAAGGTGCATTGTAAAGAGAAGTACAACTGAATGAGTCAACAATAATGTACATTGTTGGTGGGGTTACAATTTTCCAGATGATGCTGAGGCACCATGGAACCATACAACCTTCCACTATTATGCCCATGTCTATTGGCTCATGGAACCTCCCCATCTCCCTTCCTCTCGTGAAGCATCCCAGTTGCTGCACTAAAGTGAGATATTGTACCCCTACTAGGTGTGATGTAATTAGGGATCCACATAATAAACTGCATTATTAGGCATTATGCAGCTGCTTGCATATTGTTTGGTTACCATGGTGCTGTGTACTTTGTGTAACAATGGCATACTCCAGTGGTACACAAAGCAGGTTGCAGAGCACAGATAGTTAAAAATGAATTGAGTACCTGGAGGCATGTCTGGCCCCTTCTCATTGTACCAAAAGTGAACAACAGAAAAGTGGATGCATAGTACAGCAAAACAGTCACTGCTGCACCACTAATGTAGTCACACTAGGCTGCATGTCATGCAAATATAGAATGCAACAAACCCTATGATAGGTGAGTGACTTTTTTCACAGCTCTCACAATTTTACAGCACAGCATGAAGTACAGTTGTTTACACTTACCATAAATGTAGATGTTTGAGTGTATTCACTGTTGTGGTCCTGACTAATGAGACTTCCTGCTTCAGAAGCCCTTGTTCGGCTCAACTACCAGAGTAAAAAACTCCATCCTCCCTCAGCTGGCAGACGCCCCACCCTGATGTCAGGAAGGTAAGGTATAAAGGGAGCCAACTTACACAACATCAATATTTTCTTGCTCCTAGAAGGTAGGGGCTCACAGATGTATCTTAAGCAAGGACCAGGTTAGAGAAATGGGGGCCTTGTAGGGTATCACTGCAGAGGGTCCTCTGGCAGAGGAAAAAAAGCCATTTTTTAAGGAGAATGGTGAAATGGAGGGAGAGAAATAGACTGCAACAGTGAATGCACTCGGACATCTTCATTTATGGTAAGTGTACACAACTGTACTATGTTTTTCGTGCTTCACTGTTGCAGTCTTGATTTATGGGATGATTCCCAAAGCTGTGATGAGGGTGGAAGGTGTCTCAATTGGAAGAGAGGATGCCCTGCAAGATGGCAGTAGCAAATCCTGCTCTAGACTTTGAGAAGGCTGACAGGTGGTAATGCTTGGTAAAGGTATGCATCGATGACCAGGTAGCTGCTTCCAGCATGTCTTTGGTAAGTACTCCCCTCAGGAAAGCGGTAGAGGTAGAAGTGGCCCTAGTTGAGTGGGTCCTAACACATTCAGGGGGCTTTTTGCCATAGTAGATGTAACAAAAGGAAATAGAGCGATAGATTCACTTGGAGATAATTTGCTTGGAGACTGGTTTTCCTTCAGGACCCAAGGCAAAGGAAACAAACAGTTCTGATGTTCTGAAAACTTTAGTACTACCAAGGTTGTACCAAAGTTGCCTGTGTACATCCAAGGAGTGAAGGATTCTTTCCTCTTGTTTTTTTGGCTTAGGGAAGAAGGTAGGCAAGTGTAAGGCTGGGTTCAAGGAAGTGTCCATGACCACCTTTGGCATAAAGGAAGGTTTAGTTCTGACTGAAACTCTGTCTGGGTGGAAGATAAGAAAGGGTTCTAATAACATGAAGGCTTGCAAGAAGGAGCAAGGGTCATCCTGATAGCACCAGACTGACCCAGGCAGCCTTGGTACCTATTGCTACTGAGTTTAATCAAAGAAACACCTTAGCAGTTACCCCAGAGAGTGGATCTGCTGACTCAGGCAAAGGGAAAATTCATGCACTCCAACTTGTATACTCTCAAACTTTCTGCCTGGATATTTTATCAAAATTCTACCCAGAACTCCCTGACCTACTTTTTTGCTTGGGGCAGTCTTCCAGGTCAAGAATTTTAAATCAGCTGAAGCAGTTGATTCAAAAGGGGGTAAAGGCATTTTTTTCTAGAATGAAGTTGAGGTACCTAGGAGGGGTGGGCTGCCTCCTGGGAGGTCTGACATTCAGCAGTCCCATAAGGAACTGTTTCATTAGGGGGTGGGTAAAGATAGGAGGAATAGTAGGGATGTGGGCTGAAATGGCAGGTGTGAATCTTAATGTAGGAGAAGGATAGGCCTTTGTCTACCAAGATACCCAGGTACTCCAGAATGGCTAAAATGCTGGTTGAGACAGGACTGAGGCCTTGTTGCTGACACCAGAGAATATTTTCCACTTGCCAAAGTATGTTTTTCTAGTACTAGGTCTACTAGATTCTTTGAGGATATTAAGCACCAGACTACTCAGGGAGTGCTCCAGGTAGAATTTTGATGAATTATCCAGGCAGAGAGTTTGAGAGTCTGCAGGTTAGGGTGCACAAACTTTCCCTTTGCCTGAGTCAGCAGATCTACTCTCTAAGGTAGCTGTCAAGGTTTTAATTTGGTCAGAATCAGTAGCAGGGGGTACCAGTGCTATCTGGGCCAGTCTGTTGCTATCAGGATGACCCTTGGTCCTTCTTCCCTGATTTTTAGGAGGACCCTTGGAAGGAGAGGCAGGGGAGGAAATGCATAAAGAAACAGGTGGATCCAGAGGAAGGAGAAGGCATATGTCCTCCAGGTCATGTGAAGTTTGCTCCTATAACAGAATCTTTTTAACTGAGCATTTTCATCGGTGGCAAAGAGGTCTGTTTCAGGGATCCTCATTTCTAGGCTATGTTGAGAAATATTTTCTGATGCAGCAGCCACTCATGGGGATCCATTAAGTGTCTGCTGAGGTGGTCTGCTAGAGTTCTGAGCCCCAGAAAGGTATTGAGCTATCAGGTGCCACCCCACAGCATTAGTCTGCATTGGCAGCCAGAAAAGAGGGTAGGAGGTGCCCCTTGTTTGTTTATAAACCACATTACTGTTGTGTTGTCTGTTTTGATGAGAATAATCCCTTGTTCCAGTGATCATTGAAGGCCACCATGCCCTTCTGTATTGCCACCAACCCCTTCCAGTTTATATGCGTGTGCCTGAACTACTCTTCCCATTTGCCCTGGGATAGGATGTGTTGGATATGAGCTCCCCAGGCTGTGCCCGATACATCTGTGATTAAGGTTTGGCCCTGAGGGATGAACTTGAAGGGCAGACCCTAGTTCTGTGCACATGCTCGTGACCACGTCAATTCTTCTATGAGGCAGGAAATTAGGTGGATTTCTGTCTGCAGGGACTGTAAGTTCTGGCACCACAGATATTTGAGGTACCACTGAAGTTTCCTCATATGTAGCATGTCCAGAGGGATCATTAGTAAACAGAATATCATGTAGCTCACTGCTATCAGTTATTCCCTGAATCTGAGAAATGATTTCTGCCCTTTGGTCTTTGTGGCACATACTGGTAGCTGGAGAATCTTAATGGTTCTTTGAAAGTGAGCCTGTATTCATTTGACATTACTTCCAGAACCCATTTGTCAGAGGTGATGAGGGCCCAGTTTTCCTTGAATAAGGAATGTTTCCCCCTAATCTTCCTCCTGTCTTGCCCATGGTTGGGAGAAGAAGGAGGGTGGTGAGTCATTGCTGACCTCTGGTAGGGCACTGTGGCCTAGAACTACCCAACTTGGGTGTTCCTAAAGACCACTGCCTTGTCCTCTGTGATTTCTGTTGCTGTCTATTAGGCCTTTCACTTCAAGTTTTCCTCTGAGTGGGTTTTGATTAGGAGGGAAAGGAGCAATGCTTAGTGGGAAAATTCCTACTGAACCTAGGAGGCTGGACCTGGAAGAAGTCCTTGACCATTTGCATGGATTTTGCTTTATCCTCCATCTTTTTTAACACAGCCTCATACTTTGGTCCAAAAATGGAGTCCTTATCCAGAGGTGCATGTAGCAGTTTGGATTTGACATGCCCCAGTAATGTTCGTTTCCTAAGCTAAGCAAGCCTTCTGATGACTGAGACAGAGACAGCTGCTCAGGAAGATGCCACCAGGGCATCATTACCAGAGTGCAAGGAGTGCCTAGCTACCTGGGAACTGGAATGGCAAAGATCTAGAATTTCCTTGGAGGTCTTATTGACCTCCAAGGAAGAAATCTTTAGCTTCATTTTTTTAAAAAATACTCTGTTGGTATTTTATCATATGAAATTGGCAATTGAGGGCCCTCATGGCCAGGGTATGTAAAGAGTAAATCTTCTTCCCAAATCTGTCAAGGGCCCAACTTTCTTTGTCTATATGTAGTGGGTTTTTTTGAAGTACTGGCCCTAACTCCTTTAGGGCCTGATGTGACAACCTCTGGGTCAGCAGCGGAGTTCTTAAAAAGGAATTTGTGAGTCCAGTACCCTGTAAAACCTGTCTGGTTTATGAGGGGCTGAGAGAAGAGAGTCTGGATTAAGAAATTATTCCATAAATTCATCTTCTTCCACTTCCAAAACTGGAGGGATAGCAAAGGGTTTGTGGTGATGGGATCAAGGAACTCCCTGGCCTTTTTTTTTTTGCTCGGGGGGTACTCCTGTGCCTGCCACTGTAAAAACGCTCTCATGGCATGCAGTGTCTCCCAAAAGGTAATGTCATCAGAGGGTGAAGCAGAAGGCAAAACCTTTTCTGAATCAGAATCCTCAAAGGAGGTAAGGAAGAGTTCTTCTTCAAGGACAGAGTCCTCCTGATCAGAGTCTTCATCCAAATCAGGGGCTTCTGAGAAGGCCACAGGTGTAGGATCTCCCTTACTTTTTCCTGGACAAGATTCAGGGGGAGGTTATTCATAGGTTGGTACTAGGCTATTGACCCTAGGGCCTATGCAAGCCTACCCATAACAATTCCCTGGATATTTCTTCCCACGATATTTACTTCTCTGGGCCCCTGTCTAGCAGGGCAACTGACATGATCCCCAGGGTGAATTTCCTATCTCCCATCCAATCATCAAGGTTCCTTTTGAAGAGGGCCAATGAGGCGCTCTGCTTGTCATGTATGGGCAGTCTATTCCAGAGTATGGGGAGTCTCTGGGTCAGGAACCTATCCCTCCAGCATGTTTTGTTCATTGTGATGACAAGGTTTAGATCTCTGGAGCGAGTGGCTCTGAGGGATTGAGATTTCTTTAAGTGGAGCATGTCCAACAGCTCAGGGTTTGACATGGCTTTGTATGTTAAGCAGAGATCGCCTCTGAGTAGACGATATGCCACAGAGTATAGCTGAAGTTTTTTTAGACGGTAGGCATATGGCATCTGCTTTAGGCCTGTGATTCTTTTAGTGAGGTATTTCTGTGGCCTTTCCAGCTGTTGCAGATGTCTTGTGAGGTACATACCAAATGAGGCATTATACTCTATAATGGGTCTAATGAGGGATGAGTACAGTGGGACAATGACCTCCTTTTTTCTGAATGAAAAGCCCTTAGTGATGAGGTGTGCCACATAGGATTTCCTAAATGTTGTGGCGATGTGGTTATCGAAAGTGAGACCACTGTCCACCTGTGTCCCCAAGTTTCTCATCACACTGTCGATGTTTAGTGTCCTGCCACCTATGTGGTAATTCATGGTTACATGTTTTTTTTCCAAAGGGGATAACTATACATTTCTTGGCATTAAGCTTGAGCCCATGGCTCTGGCACCAGGCATCTGTTTCTGTTAAGGCCCTTTTGTAGAATATCCACATCATTTGGGGATTCAATAATGGCTCCCAGTTTGCAGTCATCTGCAAACTTTGTTAGCCAGAGTCCCTTAGTGTTGGCCTGTACTTCAGAGAAGTAGATGCCAAACAAGAGTGGTCCCAGGACTGAACCCTGAGGTACTCCACTTGTCACTTGTCTGGAGCTGGATTTGGAGTTGGCTACTTTTACAGTCTGGGTTCTGTCAGTAAGCCAGTTGGCAACCCATCGAGTGACGTAGGGATTTATGCACAGCTTAGTAAGTTTATCTATGATTCCAGAGGGGGGGATGGTGTCGAAGGCCTTGGTGAGGTCCAGATAGGCTGTGTGGACCACCTTACCCTCGTCCACAACTCTGGAGACTGATTTGAAGAAGTCAATCAGATTAAGGAGACTAGATCGGCCCTTCACAAACCCAAACTGGGCAGGGTCCAGTGTTTGAAGGTTGCCAATGTCTTTGTTTATAACTTCCATGATAATGCATTCCATGCCCTTGCAAATCAGGCTTGTCAGACTGATGGGACGGTAGTTCCCAGGATCCAAGGTGGATCCTCCCATGTGGAGCAGGATAACTGTAGCTGTGCGCCACTCAGTGGGCATGAAGTCTGAGGTGAAGCTATGACTAAACATGACACTTAGGTGAGGTGCCAGTTCATTTTGTAGTTCATGTAGTACACAGCCTGGGATGTCATCTGGTCCCATGGATGCTGTATTCTTAGCTTTGGAGAGTGCAGTTTCTACCTGTGTGGCATGATTATTGGAATTTGGCAAACTTTTGGTATTGAGATGGGCCGTTTAGGGGGTGAGAGGGGGGTGAAGTTGGCACTAAATCAATCTGCCAGAATATTGACAATATCCTTGGGATCAGTATATTTAATGCCATTCTGTTGTAACTCAGAGCAGATCTGAGCATTGCCATTTAGATTCTTGACATAACTATAGAATGCCTTGTGGTTGTCTTTAGAATCTTTGGCAATTTTATTTTCATAACTAGCTTTTGAGGATTTTATCAGGGATCTCAACTTCTTACTGAGGCTGGAGAGGGAGTTTTTTGCATCCTGGGATTTTTCTCTTTTTTGCAACAGTTTCTTCCTTCTGTTGTATAGTTTGTTTATAGCAGGCAACATGGCCTTGTATGTTAAGCAGAGATTGCCTCTGAGTAGACGATTGGCTTCCTTTTTTTTGGAGAAGAGCATCTTGGTGCTATTTGGGATGGCACGATTCATGCATGAGTGGATGTGCTCGTACAGTGCCTTAGTGTAGGATTCTGCAGTCGAACTTCCAGATCTGACCAAAGATATAAGGTCCTCGGCCAACCTGACAAAATCCTGCTGATAACCTTTGAAACAGGAGCTTTTAGGCCTAGGCAAGGAAACTGAGGTTGCACTCTTTTTAAGTGTAGCTTTTGCCTTGGAAAGGAATACCCAGTGTTGGTGAATACCCCAGAGGGACATCATCAGTTTAGGAACATTTGCCAGAAGCTGAGTTCTGCTTAGCGACTCCAGACCCAATTGACAAACCAAATGCCAAGGCCTGAGCTGAAGGTGAGGAAGTTGACACCATTTCAGACCCCGAAAGGGTCTCAACAGAGGCCTACACCACCACCTTGCTTGCAGAAAGGGGGCTTGAAGGTGCCACTCCTTCCTGTGTGAAAATGAGCCTTGGGGGACTGGTGGGAAGAGAAATGTTGTAATCTGAGGCCCTAAGTTTGGGTCTTTTTTTCATTTTTTCATGTAGGGAGCTCAACCTCAGGGCAACCAACAGACTCCATTGCGCAGAGTGAAGTGGAATGCTGACTAAGGTGCTTAGACAAGATTTTGGTCCTACATCTTAGTGTCCTAGTATTGAAAAGGGTGCACAGGCAGCAATTTGAGACATCATGCTTTGGGCCTAAATAACCAATACACAAGGTATGAAAGTCTCTGTGTGGGATTTGTTTACCAGAATGGAGGCAGCTGTTAACTTTACCTGACATTAGTCACAAGTAAGAAAAAGAATTCCCCAATGGGGCACTTACCTTTAGAAGAATTTCTCACTCCAATGTGAATCAACAGAAGCACTCACAAATGCTTAAGGCTGTGACGGCAAGAAAGACTGATGTCACAGTATCGGTTGGCTCCCTTTATACAAAACCATCCTGACGTCAGGATAGGGTGTCTGTCAGCTCAGAGAGGAGAGAATTTTTTAGTCAGGCCAACAAATGGCTTCTGAAGTAGGAAATCCCGTAAGTTAGGACTGCAACAGTGAAGCATGAAGATCATCAAATGTTAATGTGCATTCTGCTATGCTATATTCTGTTATACAGTACAAAAAATATAAATCCCTTTCATCAGTCTGCTCTGTGCAATGACACTGGAAGTAGGATTTTAATGACTAAAGTCATTATCAGATTTGCTGACAATGCTACTGCACAGTGTACAGTGACAAAAGGACCTTCCCTAATCTGTACTTTAATGACTGGCAACCATTCCCAACTTGTCTAGTAAACTCTGTGGATGGCACAGATTGTTCATAGGGGTACTATAGGAGTCCGACTTGCTTCTACAGCATTGGAATGATTTATTTAGTCTGAATTTCTTACCCTGGATTGCCTGACTAGGCAAGAGAATCCTTTTTCAGCCAAGAACCAAGAAGAAAAGCTCCACTTGACAACTGTCAATAACAATATACTATACAAGCTTTACATGGCAAACAGTAGTAGTAATATATTGTAAGAGTATGAAGGCTACATACATGAACAAAACACAACATACCAGTCTTTACATATAAAACACATCTTTATGCAAGTACAAAAACAGACGTATGCATTTACTGTAGTTGTTCATGTTGCATAAAATAATTTGAGAGTACATGAACACTGTATGCTGAAGATAAACTCTGGCAGATCAAGGATTGTCTTGGGTGCTCTTTAAGAGCTGCTTTAAAAGTTTATAGTTGTTTAGTTTGCTTGGGAGGGGTGAAAGTGTTCCAAATACTGAAAGCACAGGTGAAACAGAGAGTATCAAATGTTGTATTTAGATATTTACTTAAGGTAAATAGAGATTTGCCTTGGGAGCACATATTTCTGCTTGGGTTATAAATTTAAGGGCTGGGCATCTGTCAAGGTTGTACTTTAAAATTTCTGAACAACTGAAATCTGCAATTGGTGAATGAAATGGAGTAGTTTGTTCCAGTTTAGTAGTCTGAGGGCAGAGATAGTTACTACATTAGAAATCTGTGGCCAGTTTTGCAGTTTATTTGTAACCCTGTTAGAGTTTTGTTCTCTGGAGTGACAGCAGGTTTAAGAAGATTTGTACAGTATAATACAGTAGTGGGGGAGTAAATAAGTTTTTGCAATTGTTTCTTTGGCTTTATCTGTGAAGAAAGATTTAACTCTATACAACATGTCAAGCTTTTAGTGTGTCGTTTTTGACTGTTATTTGGATATGGTGATCGTATATCATATTATCATCTATTGATACTCCAAGAAGTTTTGGTGTGGTACAATTTCTAGCTTAGTGCTGTTGGATACAGTAATGTTAAACTATTCCTTACTTTGTAAGTGTGATTTGGGGGGGGGTTCAGTAACAGTTGCATGTTGTCTAGCCATGTTTCAATCGATGTGAAGTATTTTTGAGTCAGTTTTTGTAATATACTGTATGCATGGGTAGGGGAGGAACAGATACATTTAGAATCATTGTCATACTGAATCACAGAAGTGTGTTTGGCTGCTGAGTTATTGATGAATACATTAAACAGGACTGGTCCCAATATGGATCCCTGTGGTACACAAATTGTGACAGGTAGAAAGGAGCCTAATAGGCTGAGATTAGGAGGTGGATCACCTGAGAAACCAGACAATGAGTAGAGCTGAGTAACTGAAGGTCAAGTTTCCTGTCTCAGGTACAGAGTGGGTTATCAGCTGAAAGGGCCATTCTCTGATGGACAACAGAAGGCTAGTCTGGGCATATACTTTTTTCACTAAAGTTGCATAAAGATAGTATACTGAAGAGGTACTGTGTGCATAATTATGCCAGTGAGGAAGACACTGTTTGTACTGCACATTTGACATACAAATGCACCCTAGGGGTAACTAAGGCATAACTGCAGAAATCCTCACTAGCCAGTGCTGTGCACATTTGGCTAAATTCATAACTATAGTCCAAACAACCCATGATGAATCTCCAGCTTGGGCATCTGAGGCACTGGGGTAAGTAGTCTGCTACTTTAGGGGTAGGGTATGCAGCTGGTCACACCTCATGTTTGATCTCTGGTAGGGTTCAGGTATACACATGGAGGAAGTCTATAAGAAGGTAGAGCCCTGGCCGAGTCAATACTGAGGTTGGATAACAGCTGAGCATGTCAAATGTATGCCCATCGTGAGACAATATAAGGAAGGAACTTAGGATATGAAAATAAATTCCTCATTGGCAATAATTTGACACTAACTCAAGGTACCTCATTCTTCTCACTGGCCCAGAACAGTTAAAAAAAGGCTTGTTGGGTTTAGCAGACTCTGTGAATGAGGAGAGGCTTTGAGGGGCAGCTAATGACTAGCTACTGGGGTAAGGCAAAAAAATTATTCACTAGCTGTGGATTACAGACAACTGGCTTCCATCTCTTACCTTCCAAAGACTCAGCAACATGGCTGATCACAAAAAGCCTAATCCCGTCTGAAAAGGAGGGATACCATGAGGTAATGTGAAATATTGCAAAGGAACATGGTGGAACAATTAGGTCTAATGGGCTATTAGGTCTAAAGCACTGATGGCAGCCAGCCAATATACAAGTCATTCTGGGTTAGCACAGTTGTAGTTTCTCCTGAAGAGCAGGCAGAGCAATCTACATCTTGGCATGCCATTCAGTTTTGTCCTACATGACCAGTGCTTAGTCAAATTATTAAAAAAATATATATATTACAAAAAAAAAAACAGAAGGAAATGTATAATCCTCAAAAAATTTTAAATATTTTAATTAATTTTAGTTTTAACCTTTCCTCATTAGTTGTGTGCAGAAACAAGTGTTGTCGGGACTAGAACATGGAATGTTAGAAGGATTCATGTGATATTCTGGTAGTTGTCTTTGTTTGATTCAGAAAGAAAATGTATTCTTCCATGAAGTGCCAAAGAAATAAATGAAAAGAAAAACCGCATTTACTTACATGCTTTTTTTCAGTTACTCCATTTTGGAGCAAAAAAAAAAGTAAGAATTTCCATGACTAGCACCACAGAAAAAATGTCCACATGGATTAGCATATTATTGTTATTTGACAGAAACTCTCTTTCTACACTGACCTGAAACAGTCCCATGACCCTAAATTATCTTACATTTTTAAGAAGTTCTGATGTCTATTCTTTAATTTGAAAATATTGTTTCATATGTTAGGTTACCTCCCATACTCTGGGCAAATATTTGAGCTAGATTTTAAAGGAAAAAAATATTAATATGTTTATTGCTACGGGTTATGGGAAAGATCTGGTTATGGAATCCTTTTAGGGGGGTCATTAATGGATATAAATATGTATAGACACATTAATAGGAAGTTGAGTGTTCAAAGTAATAGTAAAATAGCTGACAAAAATAAGAAAAAAAAACTATTTTGTAACACAATATATTTACTGATAAATTAATCTGTTTAGATATTACTGGTAGTTTTTAATAAAAGAAAGAATTGTTTTAGTTATTTAACAACACTCCTTTAATTTCTTATATATGTGGGCATAGTCTAGGGGATATGCTTGTACATAGTTATTTTATTCTTCCCACTACCCATATGTACAATGCTTTGGTGGGTATATTTCCTTGTGGTAAGTGTTGTAGTTCTAAATATATTGTAAGTTATTTTCAGAAAATAAATCATTTAAGGTTTAATTCTATTAAATAAAATTAAGTTCTACAGAGGGCATTATTTATGCCCTCAGATGCCCTTGTAATTTATTTTGTATTGGTGCAAGTAAGAGAACCTTTAAATGTAGACAACAGGAACATATTAGGGATGTTAAAAATATGTGAGCTGAGAGCCCCATAGCTTTACATTTTAAGCAAGCAATGCATTACTGCAAGGTGCTATTTTAGAACAAGTGGTGGTTATATTTAGTAGGGAACAATTTACTTAAGGATAAGTTTCTATATAAAAAAGAGACTCTATTTATTTTGAAATATGGCATGTTATCACCCTGAGAAAGAAATCACTTGCCTCAAAACAAACACCTCATAGCAAACGTAACAAAGTGGGGGGGGGGGGCTGTGCCCCCCACACCCCCCTAACTAAATGTACCAACTCTGAGATCACACTACAGTGGGGAAAATGGCAAACTTACAGGGATGGCCAAGAGATTTCTTTCCCAGGCGAAGAAATCGCTGATGTCAGCGTTTGCAGTTTTGAGCAATCACTGTGTATGTGTCGATGAAGAGGCATTTGCTGCAATGCCTCTGAGTATTTGATATAGACCCAAAAAACTGATGTGCACCACCTGACAATTTTCTTTAATACATTTCAAACAGCTATTTCAGAGAACAGTGTACCTTATAACCAGAGAACAATTATCTACTTGTATCTCTATTTAAAGGTACTTTTTATCTATGAAAAAAATTCTGTTCTTAATCCAAAAAGGCATTCCAACTTTTACTGCATATTTTTTTCCATTTCTTTTTCCTTTCATTTTATAGGAATTAAACCACAGTTACCTTATCAGGCCTTTTTTCACTGAATGTCATTGCTGCTTTTTAAGATAGGGTAAGCCTTCCTTAAAGCAATTTTATATAATTACAGGTCACTGCTGTACTTTTATTTTAACATTAATTTATATTTTTTCTCAGAGACAATTACTGAACATGGGAATAGCTAGTGCAGGTAAATCCTTGCAAATAATTAGTGCATTCACTTATTAAACATTTGCTTGTTTTAGTTTAATTCTTGTTTGTTAAATGATATTTATGAACTGTAGAGGTACACAGGACTATAGCTTATGAGAAGGTGGACACTTTTTCATATGAGCCTTTTATCTCTAATGAAAATGCTGAATATTGCACTTTATACTGGCATAGCTGGAAGTATGACACATTAGCATTCATGTAGATCAGTTGATGTGTCAAAAAAAAAAAAAAATACTGACACAACTTTCAGTGAATCTTGGAGATTTTTTTTGTCCCCTTCCCAAAATGTGTATAACTCCTATTCCAAGGGTGCACAACAGTGAAAGAAAGGAAAAACTCCACCGTCACCATAAATTGTTTCAGCATATTTTTTTCAGTGAATCCACTTTTGATTTAAGTGGATTTTACCGAGTGACTAGCTCCGTAATATTATATACCAATGAAGCACAGATTTTACTTATTCTCCTAGCTACAATTCTCCCAAATTTGGTAAAATATTTTTTTCTGGATGTAGTTTGTGTTAAACATCATCACCTGGTGATCCGATGAAGTTCCTTTGGTGTGAAAGTACTCATCTGTTGCATACATTTTTATTGTTTTTACTTTTGTGAAATTAAATAAGCATTTTATATAGTGTTGTGTTAGCTGGTTCTTCATTTTATTTTACTTGTAACATGAGCACCTTCCACTCTAGCCACATTTTTATTTCTTCAAATTATTTAGCTGGATTAACCATGGCAGGCCTAGCCACCCGGTGGTGTAAACTACAGCTCTAGATGATTGTCACTGCTGAAGTGACAATCTGATCCCATGTGCAAAAATAGAAAAAAAAAGGGTTGTGGATGGATATAGCTGGATTAAATATTCACTATTTTGTATTTTTACTCTAATTTTGCAATCACTGACTTATTTTCATACACAGAAAGCAATAGACAAATGAAAGCCACAGAAGGCGAAATTAAAAAGTACTGGGCCCATTACTTAGGACTAAGGTATTTCCTGATGCAATAGCTGTCTAGTTCAGTTAATGTGATTTTTTTTTTCCACTGCTAATAGCCTCCTAGTTCTTCACTATGTTTTAATCCACTTTATAATGCAAGGATTGAGTTCAAGTTTATTTAACCTATCTAGAATCTACCAGTGATTCAATGGGTCAAAAAGCTTTAATGTTGTGTCTTTTGGCTTTTCCCGATTAGGGGTCATCACAGCGAACTCCGATCCGCTAATGACTGGCAGTAGATTTTTACGTGCCGAGTTGCCGGCCCTGATGCACAACCTTCATTGAAGGTACGCTCATTCACGCATGCCTCCACAGAGAAGACTTTCAAGCTGAGAATCGAACAGGACAACGTCTTACTGTGAGGCAACAACACTACCACAGCACCACCACCGCAGTGGGTCAAAAAGCTTTAATATGTCTAGATAAATCTAAGTAAACTTAACACAACCTATACCTTGATCAATTGGTCTAGAAATTGTATTATAATCCATGGTTTCACATGCCAGGATCAAACACCCAGTTACAACCTGTGTTAGGTATCATATACAATAGGCCCATATTTGTTCCTCTGAGTTAACTATGTCAGGAGACAATGATCAAGGCACTTACTGGTTATTTTTGTTAGACTAATAGGACAAAGACTAAAGATGTTATGTTTATCACCCCCTTTCTAAACTTGTATAACATATGACAATCCAGTCTTCCAAAGTCCCTTTATTGGCATGTGATTGAACATTGTTTTTAATGGGTGGACTAATACACCAGATACCTTACTAAATAACTGGTCAAAAATAGCATTAGGTCCCAAGGAAAAAGTATTTTAACTTTTTTTCTAAAAAATTCCAAACATCTTCAACTGAAATTCATAAGAGTATTTTGGTTCTATACATAATGCTGGACAAACTGATAAACCATTTACTCTTCCAACATCTTGGAGAAGTTATTAAACATTTTAGAAATCTCATAAGCAATTTTGACTAATATGTGACTCATTTGGAATATTCCTAAACTGCTGAAATTTTTTTATCTGCTGTCAGGGCTGCTTCCATTTGAAATACCTTTTTTGTTATGTGCAGCTTTCATAAATTCCTTGCCGATATTGTGTACTCTTTCCTTACAATACATATTTTATGCTGTTTATACAGTTTGTATGTTCAGTTATTTTCATAATTAACCTTCTCATTTTAAGTAACCATGTTTTTTTTGTTAAAGTGGACATAAAACTACCTAAACGATCCTTTATTCTTAAACTATTTATATCCTTGACAAGACTTCTTTAAGTCAATCACTTCATCCTGAAGAAATAACAGTAAATCATTAACCAGTTCTGCTGTATTGAGATTACTGATGTAATATGCTATTACTCCCCTAATATTTGTTTTGCTTGAAGAAAATTAAGGTGAATTGAGTCATGATAAGTTATAAAATTATGCAGAATTCTGAAGTAAATTTTAAGGAATTGAAATCCACTCCTATTAAAATAAAATGTCTACTATGGGAATGTTATATCTTAACCTATATTACAAAATTATATGGTGTCCAGGAGCCTTCATGTGACTTAGCTTCCATCTGATAATCATTATTTATGAGTTTTCTAATGGCAAAGCAGGACGTTATCCAAATAAAAAGAGTATGTCACATGTTAAGTTGTTGCTGGACAATGCAGAGGAACAATTATGTGATATAAAACCAGAAATGGACTTTATTGTACTTAAATAGATTTGGCAGCAAGTTCTACTGAGATTGGTATGTGAATGAAGAAGATCTAGAACAAAATTAACAAAGAAATGTAAGTTTGTAAAACTAATACAAAAAATCATAGGGACTATAATGATTACTTTAAGAACAGCAAAACTGCAAATATGACTGCTGCCGATGCAGGTACTGGTACAGCTGAAAATGTAATTAACAAAAGGCAAACAAAGGAGGGAGTCGTTAAAGTATTTGACACAATTCTCATCAAGTGGTTAGTTCACTTAATAATCAAAACATAAATTAATCCAATCATTTTTTTTAGAAAATGTGTTTCAGGAAACTTTAAGGAAGCCTCTGATAACCAAACAATCATAGAACTTGGCCAGTACACAAATCAGTTTTTACTAATAGTCGAACCATGCAAACAAAATCACAATCAGCCAATAATAGTACACTAGAGAAGGGAAGAGGAGGAAATAATGAGTTGGGCACAGTAGTTGACAAATTACAATAATAACAGAAACAATTTGATGAAGCATACTGTTTTAATCCCACACTAGATCTAGTTATCATCACTTCTGAACAAGTTTATGAAAGGTACATTAAGTAACTGTTAAGAGACAGACTAAAAAGCTACTTTTATACTTTACGTACTGAAAAGAAAATATTTTTGAATTCTTTGGATATGGACAAGCTATTAGACTGATGCAATATGATAAGGGTAGAGGCAATAGTTACAACAGACACTGAGTAATGCAATGAGAAAATGGATGCAATGTTATCTGAAACTGTTTATTACAAATAAACCAACATCAATGAGTACACAGAATCAAACAGATTCATTGATATTTGGTTAAATGATGCTAATAATGAAGGTTTGGTGTCTAATGAGAAGTGTATTTATTTATGTATTAATTTATTTATACATAGTAAATAAACACAAAGGGCATGTTCCTTTTCAGGATACTGAAGTATATTAATGAAGAAGACCCAGCACTGAGACATTTTGTGGGAACACTGTAAAGTGGTGTAGTTACTAAATAAAAGTCCTGTGTTAGGGAATCCTTTAATTTTAAAAATAAAATCAAAAATATTGTTTTTGAAGAAAAAAAATGTTGGCAACATTCGATGTTGATATAAAATGTGATACAGAATGAAGTAGAGGACTTTTTAATTTAAGACCGACTTTATTAAAGGAAATAATATTTAATTTAGATTGTCCTGAAATAGTACTGGAAAACAATTTCATTTTATTCAGAGGGGATATGTTTAAACAGTCAAATGTATTGGGATGGGACATCTGTCACCCAATTTTTTAAAGTAAACTTTTATTTTCAGTTTGTTGATTTTGTCGGGGTGCCACTTGATTTGGAATTTTTTTTATAAATTTTACTAATAACACTACTGTTTTGTTTTTTTGAAACTGTCAGTAGTACCAAAAAAGAACTATTTACACATTCCTGTATATATCTCTTGTCATAATAACTTCCTTTGCAGAACTCTGGGATCGATTTTTATTTGCATTTTCACAGTATGCATCCTATTTTGTTAAAGTGCAACATAGTTAAAAGACAAATGACTCAACTTTTATAAAACATGAGTAGAAAAGAGTAAGGAATTGATTAAAGACATATTCAGTTTGAGGAGATATACAAGGCAAGCTACTAGGTCAGCGACTGAATACACAAGGGCGGGGTATGGGGGTATAAAGATACTGAAAAGGGTACCAACACTGATGGCAAAACTGCAACAGATTTGACATATTCTATAAACTTTGTCAAAGTGAAAGATATACTAAGAAAAAAACTGCAATATTTCCATTGCTACTAGTGAAATCCTGAAAAGAGTGGGTGAACAGCCCTATTTTATTAACAAAAGGCTTTGAAATTTTAAGGAACTGTTTGAGATGACTTTTGAACAAAAATTATTTAAAGAGGGAATAAAAGGTACCATTAAATATTTTGACAGTAATATGTATAACTACACCAAGGATCACCCACTTTTATTGTGTCATCACAAGAAAGATAGAAGTTCCCATTGTTTTACATGTTGTTATACTTGTATGTTGCTAATTTACATTTTATATTGGAAAACAAAGAGAAAGCTAACTTGAATTTATGAATATGTTAATGACATTAAGAATAAAGGCAAAATTATTGTTTTATATAAACATGCCACATTATGTAAGAATTTTAATTTATTTTTATTTCATATAGTTTAATTAATATTAATGAGACAGCGATTTGTTTCTAGAGTGCAGGGAGCTTGATAACAGTTATTTAAGTGATATACTTTTGATTCTGTTATTGTTGTCTGAACATTGGCTCTAGATGATTGTCATTGTTGACATGACACCCAAACCCCATGAGCAACAAACGAGAGAAAGGGGTTGTGGATGGATGGCTCAGACAATAAACTGAGTCATATGACTAACTGTGGTTAATTAAACCTTGAGTTTTTGCTATTTGTCCAATGAAGTCTCATACAAAATAATATTCTTAGAAATAAAATCACATTCCGATATTTGTTTTTTAGAGCAATATTTCAGCATTCTTTTGTATTTGCCATAGTTTTTTTTTCTTTCTTTTTCGCATTTCCACTTTTGAATCACTTATAATGCTGCAAGACCAGTATGCTGAAAACTAATAAATGAAAAGTCAGAATGGCGAAAAGGTAAACAGACTTACCTCCCTAGACTACATGAAAAGAGACATGGAAGAGCTCTCAGATCATGTGGGTCCAGGCAGGTATGACCCTAGCCCTGAGTAGCATCCTGCCTTTGCCCAGAATGATACCAGGATTGTTTGTTTGTGTCTTTTGGCTTTTCCCAGTTAGGGGTCGCCACAGTGGAACTCCGGTCCGCTAATGATTGGCAGTAGATTTTTACGTGCCGAGTTGCCAGCCCTGATGCACAACCTTCAATGAAGGTATGCCCATTCATGCATGTCTCCACACAGAAGACGCTTTAGCTGAGAATCGAACAGGTCAACGTCTTACTGTGAGGCGACAACGCTACCACAGCACCACCACCACAGTGAGGCGACAACACTACTGCAGCACCACCACCGCAGTAGAATTACACCAGAATATAGGGACAAAATGACTGACTTCAACAATTGGCTAGGCTTCTGGTGTCATTCAAAGGGGATACAGTATCTGTCTGCCTGGGACGACATGATTGACAGATCATGATGCTTTGCTAGAGATGGTCTGCACCTGTCGTCCCTGGGATTCAGGTTACTGGCTAAGGCTCTTGCCACCCCTATAGTGCCTTTGTTAGGCAAAGTTCAAAGGACAAAACCACCATCATAACAGGTACAAGCATGTAAAATCTGAAGGTAATGCTAGAAGTCTAAACCTCAAAATGCACTCTCTTGAGGCACTCCTAAAATGGAGAACATCGATATCTGTACAGTAACTGAGACCTGGTTCAAGGCTCCAGAGAGCACCCCTGCAATACCAGACTACAACTTTTACCACACTTTTCGGCCACCAAACCAGGACTGAAATACTAAAGGTGGAGGATTGTCCATATTCACCAAGGATATTCACACCACCAGGCTAGTTGCCAAACACAATGCATCTGAAATTCTCCAGATGCAACTAACACTAGGTAAGACTGCAATCCAATTTGTAGCTTACTGCAGATTCCCCACTATGCCCCAAGATTTTCACTACACCTTTCTAAACATACTGGAAAATATTAAGGTTCAACCAAACACCCTAATACTGGGTGATTTCAACTACGCTGCCATTAACTGGGGAAAACTACTCATGTACCAACACCTTTGCCCTGTGGTTCTTGGAATTCATAAATTCCAACACCCTGGATCAACTAATCCATAGTCCCACCAGGGGCTCCAATATCCTAGACCTGGTCATTACCAACATGGGAAATCAATGCTCCACACCTATGGTCACCACCCGTTGATCAGGTTAGACTATAAGCTAATCACCCTTAACATCCACAACCCACCCCACCCCCCAGTAAGCCAACTTCATGCTACTCAAGTCAGAAGTGACAAATTTCATGACACACATGCAGACAGGAACTGAAAGTTTGACTGCCGAGTCCTACACCAAGGCACTGTATGAGCACATCCACTCATGCATGAACTGTGCCATCCCAAACAGAACCAAGATGCTCTCCTCCAAAAAAAGGAAGCCAATCTGGTGGTTCCCTGCCATAAACAAATTTTACAACAAAAGGAAGAAACTGTTGCAGAAAAGAGGAAAATCCCAAGATGCAAAAAACTCCCTTACCAGCCTCAGTAAGAAGCTAAGATCCCTCAAAAAAACCTCCAAAACTAGTTACGAAAATAAAATTGACACAGATTCCAAAGACAACCTCAAGGCATTCTATAACTATGTCAAGAATCTAAATGGCAATGCTCAGATCTGCTCTCAGCTACAACAGAATGGCATTAAATATACTAATCCCAAGGATATTGCCAATATCCTGGCAGATCGATTCAGTGCCAACTTCACCGCCCTCTCACCCTCTAAACAGCCCATTTCAATACCGGAAGATTGCCAAATTCCAGTAATAGTGGCTACACATGTAAAAACGCACTCTCCAAAGCGAAGAATACAGCATCCATGGGACCAGATGACATCCCAGGCTGTGTATTACATGAACTACAAAATGAACTGGCACCTCACCTAAGTGTCATGTTTAATCATACCCTCACCTCAGGTTTTGTGCCCACTGAGTGGCTCAGAGGTACAGTTATCCCACTCCACAAGGGGATCCTCCTTAGAACTCAGAACTACCTCCCCATCAGTCTGAGGAGCCTGATCTGCAGGGCCATGGAATGTATTATCAAGGAACCTATAAACAAAGACATTGGCAACCTTCAAATAATGGACCTCACCCAGTTTGGGTTTGTGAAGGGCCGATCTTGTCTCCTGAACCTGATTGACTTCTTTGAATCAGTCTCCAGAGCCGTGGATGAGGGTAAGGCAGTCCACACAGCCTATCTTGACCTCGCCAAAGCCTTTGACACCATCCCTCACTCTGGAATCATAGATAAACTTACTAAGCTGGGCATTAATCCCTATGTCACTTGATGGGTTGCTAACTGGCTTACTGACAGAACCCAGACTGTAAAAGTAGCTGACTCCAAATCCAGCTTCAGACAAGTGGAGTACCTCAGGGTTTAGTCCTGGGACCACGCTTGATTGGCAGCTACTTCTCTGAAGTACAGGCCAACACTAAGGGACTCTGGCTAACAAAGTTCGCAGATGACTGCAAACTGGGAGCCATTGCTGAATCCCCAAATGATGTGGATACTCTACAAAAGAGCCTTACAGAAACAGATGCTTGGTGCCAGAGCCATGGGCTCAAGCATAATGCCAAGACATATATAGTTATCCCCTCTGGGAAAAAACATGCACCCATGAATTACCACATAGGTGGCAGTACGTTAAACACAGAAAGTGTGATAAGAGACTTAGGGACACAGGTGGACAGTGGTCTCACCTTCAATAACCACATTGCCACAACAGTCAGGAAATCCTTCTATGTGGCACACCTCATCACTAAGGGCTTTTACTCATCCCTCATTAGACCCATTATAGAATACAACGTCCCATTTGGTATGTACCTCTCAAGACATCAGCAACAACTGGAAAGGCCACAGAAATACCTCACTAAAAGATTCACAGGCCTAAAGCAGATGCTCTATGCTGATTGCCTTAAAAAACTCCAGCTCAGAGGCAATCTCTGCTTAACATACAAGGCCATGTCAATCCCAGAGCTGTTGGACATGCTATATTTAAAGAATCCCAATCCCTTAGAGCCACATGCTCCAGGGATATTAACCTTGTCATCACAATAAACAAAATATGCTGGAGGGATAGGTTCCTGACCCAGAGACTCCCCAGACTCTGGAATAGACTGCCCATTGGCCCTCTTCAAAAGGAACCTTGATGATTGGATGGGAGAAAGTAAATTCATCCCTGGGACCACACCAGTCACCCTGCTAGACAGGGATGCAGGGAAGTAAATAGTGTGGGAAGAAATAGCCAGGGAATTGTTATGGCTAGGCTTGTATAGGCCCTAGGGCTAATAGCCTAGTACCAACCTATGAACCTATAAGTGTTTCTGCAGGATTAACAAGCACCATGCACCCCCACACACCTATATATACAATATCTATGATTGCACCAACCTGAAGAGATTAATCTCCTAAAACAAAGGTATCATCACTGTGCACACTCAAGTCTCAAAAGCAGTTATTTCCTATGGAAAAAATGACTGTCTTCATGTTCTTCAGCCCCTAGTGCTTCAGACAACTGATGCTTGGGGAATTTCATCTCAGCCACTTGTACTTATGCTCTTCCTTTGCCCAAGTAAGACTGTAGATGTAAAAGACTCAGAAATAATACCTCCAAACTTTGCAATAACCTGAAGAGATAGATCTAAAAAAAAGGGGGGAGGGATAGCACTTCTATATCCCTCTACATTCAACATCACACCCTACGCCAGTAATATACTTATCTTTTCCAATGCTAAGGCACTAACCTCCTTTTTCAACCTCAATATATCAAAAATAATTTGCATAATAGTAATATATATCCCACCAGGTAACAATATACCAGTGTTGGAAAATATTTTATCCTGGACATCCCAAACAATAAACCTTGAAACAATAATCTTAGGCGACGTAAACATAGATTGGCAAACATTAGCTTCCGACTTCCCCAACAAATAGTATAAATCTGTATAAGGAACACAGCTAGAGTCTTACAAACAATGAAAAATAAAAGGGAGCTGTTGCAAGACAAAAGCGACGCTTGGTAGATGGTAAATCCTTTATAAGCAGAAAACTCCAAATCCAGAAAAATACAGACAATATTCATCCAAGATAAAAAAAACAGTGCAAGCAAACACAGCAGTATTAAGCACTTTTGTCTGGTAGATGACTTCCTCAGAATACAAAATACTGAAATTAGCACCTATTTAAATACATTGTTTACCCAATCACAAATAAACTGACATCATTTCCCCCATTAACAAGGCTGCAAATACTTAATGCAAGCCAAATATAAAACAATAATACATATAAAAAGTTTAAAACATCCCTAAACAATATATATAACTAAATAAAAAACAGATTTTAATTTCAACAGAGAAGATAAAGAAATTCTATCATTTAACCCAGGAGCATGATAAGCATCAAGCCTAATTTGCCATTTGAGTTCAACAAATTCCAAATACTCATTCAAGGGTCCCCCACGAGGTCCCAGATCTACCTGTTCCAAAACAAAGAACAGGAAGGAATGGGTAGGTTCACTAAACAAATGTTTACATAATGCATTCTTTTCATTTTTGTTTCTGATATCATATAAATGCTGATAAATCCTTAACCTTAGGGCATTCTTAGTTTTACCTACATAGAAACTTGCACAGAATCTACACAAGGCCAAATACACAACCCCTTTGGTTTAACAGTACATCCTTTTTGAACTGGAAATATATCCAAAGTTTTTGAGCTTGATTTTTTCTCTGTCCATAACATAAGGGCATTGGGCACACCTCCCACACTTAAAGGTACCACCATTGTGGATGTCAAATTTTTGCCTTTTAAACAGTCCTTTAAGGAAAGTGTCTCTTTTGTAAACCACTTGCGGTTCAATACCAAATTTCCCTGATAATTCAGGGTCAACATCAAATATTTTCCAATATTTGGAAATAATGTTTTTAATGTCATAAAAATTGGATGTGTAAGTAAGAGTAAGCACCAGTCCAAAATTTAAAGGTTTACAGTCATTATGACTTTTGGTGGACACCTGCCCTAGTAGTGCAAGAAAATGACCATTCATTCTTTTAGTCTTAACTTCATTAAAAATATCTATGACAAAGGTTTCAGGGTACCCCTCTTACAAAACATGTTTTTTAATGTTTCACATTCACTAAGAAAATCTGCAAAGTCAGACACCATTCTGGCCAGTCTTACATAATGGCCCTTAACTAGGGCTTTTTCTGGTGCAATGGGTGTGTGCTTGTATAATGCAATAGTGAATTTGAATAGGTAGGTTTCCTATATAGTTGTGAAACAAAACAATTGTGTTCAAAGTCTTTCTTGATGGTAACATCTAAGTAATTAATCAGTTCTACATTGCTATTCATAGTAAACTTAAGAAAACTTGTAGTTCCATTAATATAGGTGAAGAACCTCTTCAGGTCATCCTCACTATCTTTCCAGAACAGGACTATATCATCTAGGTATCGCCCATACAATACCCATGAAGTCCTAAATTCCGAGTTGGTAACAAACAGGTCCTCCCCATTGTGCCAAGACAATGTTGGCAAACACTGGAGCACAGCACGCACCCACTGCAACACTGTTTTTGCTTAAAAAGATGCCCTTCAAAGGTCACAAAATTATTCTCTAATATTATTTCCATACATGTTCGTAAAGTCAGAATGGTGTTATGATTAAGTGTTGAATTGGCACATAAAATAGTCATAAAACCATTCAAGGCTAATTTGATGTGGAATAACTGAAAAGAGATCACAAACATCAATAGTGACCAATATGTTACTATCAAAAAACATGTCCTGTTTAACTTTAGTAAGAAAGTCCCATGAGTCCCTAATCACAAGACTACGTGAATCTAGAATGCTTTTGGTCATATTGTCAATGAACTTAGCAATACTATAAGTTTTTGAGGCTTTTGCATTCACAATTGGTCTTAATGGTGGGTTTTCTAAGGATTTATTTATTTTTGGAATGCCAAAAATTGTGGGTATTTTAGGATGGCTTATAAGCATATAATTATGGGTTTCTAAGGTAATTTGTCCATTTAATAACAGCTGTTCCAATTCCAGGTCAATATTACGATATGCTATATTAATCTCATTTCGTGAGACCTCAAGACAGACATCACTATACAGAAGCTCCATCATCCTGCTGTTATAATCAACCACATTCATAATTATCATGCCCCCAACTTTATCAGGTTTCATTATTCTTATGTCACGATGCTCTAAAATTTCACTTAATAGTTTTCTCTCATCACAGTCCAAGTTAGCTTGACCAGGTTTTTTATACTTGTTCACTAATAAGTTCCTGATATCAGCTTCACATAGATTCTCAAACAGCTGTACTAGGGGTCTGATGGGGGTAAAAAAATACTAGGCCTACGTGTATCCAAATGGCCAGTAATGGTATTGTTATCGTGAAAATGTAAGGCCAAATTAAGTTTTCTTGTAAATAATTTAAGTTGTATAATAGAGTCAGTGAGCATCCTTTCCTTAATAGGAACAAAATTAAAGCCCTTGGATAATAACTCGGCCCACCTGGTGCCAACTCGGACCTGGCTCTAGTTATAAATGTTAAAATCACAGTTATTATTACTAATAACATTAAGTACCAGACCACTATTATTATCGTTGTCAAAATTGTTGTCAGGGTTTAACTCCTGTATGAACCCCATCTCCCCCTCCACGAACCCATCCCAGGGTTGTTGCCATTCCTGTAGTAATCCTGCCTCCCCTCTCTCTGGTTCTGTAACCTCTCCAACCTCCATAAAGGAGGTCGCTCTAAAGGGGAAACATTTCCACTATTGCCTTGTGCATGCTCTTCAATTTCATTATCCTCAGTACAAGAAATGTTATTAACAGAAAAACTTTGTTGTCCCCTCGGTGGATCTGGATATGCTCTACCATTCTCATAGTTCACCTTATCCCTTAATAATTTCCTTTCCTTCCTAGTCTTTAATTCAATTAATTTGGTGTCAACATGATTAAACACAGCATTAAAGTTATTACGTTTCATTTCAAACAAGTCATTTTTAATGCTTAAATCTAAAGTGTTAATCTCCCTTAATAACAATGACATTTTACGGTTACTGTCAGATATCAAAATTTGAAGCAATTCACACCCTTGCCTGTTAAAAAATTGTAGAAGTTCTTTATGAAGGTGCGAGTCCTTTTCTAGTCCAGTGTGAAATTTCCATAAACGGAGCCCCTTAGGCACCTGCTCTCTTTTGGTACACTCAGTTAAGTATTCATTTTCCAGTTGCAATTTTTTATATTTCAGAAGTAGCCCTCTCAAACTGGAAATTTGTTGATCCAATGTACCTGGGTTAACATGATTAGTACTAAAGTTAGAAACTCGATTAAAACCAGTTTCGGTTTTAAGCCATTGCTCAACCGATACATTAATAGTCACTTCCTGCCTATCGACAGAAACATTCTGAGCCTGTGTGTTACAGCTAAAACCAATGGTGTTACCACGAACTAAGTCATCTTCCTGGTTGCTGTGAAGGCCCGTTTTTTGGGCTGGTGTAATAAGCAAATCACTAGTCTCTGAGCCTTGTGAATTAGTAATGTCATTCAACCCTAAATGAAGAGGGTTAGACATTAATTGGTCCACTTTTTTAGATAAATCGGAAACTGTTGCAGTTAAAGTGGATGCAGATCTAAGTACAGTCTGCAGTTCTGCATCGCCAGTGTCACGCATCTGCTTGCCTCCATCCATGACAACAAACAAGGAACACAGGTAGAGTCTTACAAACAATAAAAATAAAAGGCAACTGTTGCAAGACAAAAGCGAGGCTTGGTAGATGGTAAATCCTTTATAAGCAGAAAACTCCAAATCCAGAAAAATGTAGACAATATTCATCCCAGAAAAACAGTGCAAGCAAACACAGCAGTATTAAGCACTTTCGTCTGGTAGATGACTTCCTCAGAATACAAAATACTGAAATTAGCACCTGTTTAAATACATTGCTTACCCAATCAGAAATAAACTGACATCATTTCCCCCATTAACAAGGCTGCAAATACTTAATGCAAATTAGGCTTGATGCTTATCATGCTCCTGGGTTAAATGATAGAATTTCTTTATCTTCTCTATTGAAACTAAAATCTATGTTTTTTTATTTAGTTATATATATTGTTTAGGGATGTTTTAAACTTTTTATATATATTATTGTTTTATATTTGGCTTGCATCAAGTTTAGTGACCCAAAAAGGACATTACAAGTAATAACAGGGTGGTCAGCTACAAAATATACTTAAGACTGCAAATATAAACTCTATGATTCCAGTACAGAATTTGATATTGCAGTTATATCCACAAGAAAGCATTGCATTGTAGCCACAGCACACTCCAAATGGAAAGCATTTTTTCTGGTGAAATATAAAATATGTTTACTTTTGAGGAGTTGTCAATCCTACAAAGAAGTATTTTATTCCAAAATTGTATTCAAAGGCTCTCCCCATAGCATCCAAAATAAAAATGGAGTATAATGACATTGCTAACTGGGTATAATGCAAATGTTAGGTATTAACAGTAAAGGCACATAAAATTAAGACACTATAGCCCGTCTTTTAAAGGGTGTATCTGACTTCATTATGAAACTTTCAAAAAACAACGGCAGGGTGTTCAGCTGCAGAATACACATGATGACAATTCTGATCCACCATTACAGTACATCTCTGAAGCTGTCCCACAGCATTAGCCACTTGAAACCTGGCATTGTAACCATGGCAGGTTACACATGAAAAAATATGTATTTTTATTATGTTTAGAAGATTTTTAACTTCTGATGTATTGACAACTCAATAAAGGAGCATTTTAGGCAAGTACCTTCTGCACTGTACTGGACAGAACTTCACTTCAGCATGCAAGTAGAAAAGTGTAATATAAATGTCAGACTGTTGGAGTAAAGGCACATCAGCTATATTTTTGTCCCATGTAAGATTTCATTAAAACACCTTCAGATAATAGTTTATTTGGGAACAACACACACCCAAGATTACCATTCTATTAATAGAAATTCCAGGGCAGCACATCTCTGAATTTGACTCCACAGCTGTAGTCTTATGAAAGTCTGGCTTTGTAACCACAGCTAAAAGAAATATATGCATATCCCTGGTGTACCCCCATCCCCATTTTCATCATCCTGGCCTCTTCACACTATCAAGATTACTTTATGTAACCTTTTCTCATATTTTTTTGCTGTTTCCTGTATCATGTCAACACACTAAACTGAACAAGATTGTACTCTAATAACTGTAGCAGTAATAACTGAATTAGGGCAGTGGTCTGGGAGTCTAGAAGCTCCTCGAATTCATGAGATTTCCTAGATATTCTGAGGCATTATTTTAGATTTTCTTTAACAACCTTTGTACCCTAACTGGATAAGAGGGCACTATTTCAGCTGTGGAAATGAAAGTTGAATTAAGCCAGGAATGTCCAGAAGCTATCTGGCTATAGATGATGCAAAGTGTATGCAAAGCTTTTTTTTTTTTTTCCAGCCTTTTCCATGTAAAAGCCATGAGTAAGGAAATAAATTTAGTGTTAGTTTTTCTTTCAACAAAGAAACAAGTTGTATCTGACAAAAGTTCAAAATAAACTGAGAAGACAAATGCTTGTAAGGATACACAAATAATATTTGAGAACACTATCTGTCTATCCCTCCCCTCCCAGAAAAAGTCACATTTTCCACATCTCTCTGTTGTTGCATTATGATGAAATTTAAGACACAACTGTCCTAAGTCATACATTTCACGTGGCTGATGTCACATAGATATACAGCATCTCACCTTACCCTATTCCTCAAAGGACAGCAACATTCTGTGTACCACTCCGATGTCAGACTAGGACATATTTCAACCTGCTTTTGTCACATGTATATAAAACCACATGCCTCCTTACCCTGACTCCCAAAAACTATACCTATACACATCTAATGTCTGATTGTTACTTTTCCACTCAATTTTAGTTCAGTTTGTTCTCCTTAAATAGTACACTGCCCCTAGACAAGCTATCATAACCTTTTGTGCACACCTCTGCCATTTTTATGGAATCACATAATATGAAATAATGAGCACAATCCCCAGCCCTAAACCCAAGCCACACTGACCTTCTGTACACACCTCTAACCCTGGCCATTTTTAAACTGGGTGGGATTCAGGGCAGAGGCCACTACTAAACTTGTATCAAAATGCACTTATAAAGCCTGAGGTGTGAAAGCCATTAGCTACCAGAAGCTCTGAGGGTTCTGCTGTTATAGGATTCATTTTATGACTACTTCTTGAAAGATAATGACTTGGTAACTCATGTTTTCTTTCTTATTAGTGCTACATGGAAGAATTCATGACATGCCTGTCAATATCTTGTGTGTGTCTGTGTTTGTACGCCCACACCCATGCACTTGTACACAGTTAAAAACAGTGGTATTATTTTAAAAAGCTCATACTGATACTGTCCCGACAAGCCAGGTCTATCACAAGATGCACACATTGCATGCTTACTTACTGCCAAACTGTAAGAATGTCAGTTCACATATATGGTTATTGCATCTTGGAGGATATTAAGGCACATGAATAACTTCACTAAGAAATGGGGAGGGCATGCAATCTCCACAAAGAAACTGCCACAGTAAAGGACTCAGCCAGAGCCAGAGATTATGAAATGACAATGCAACTTGCCGCACCACTGTGCTAATGAATAGTTGTTTTCATATACATTCTGCTATTGCCAGGCCACCAGAAAAGCCACATACCATGTGCAATGCTGATGTATGTGAAGGAAAGTGAAATAAACTACAGTCAATGTGTTACTGTCACAGCCACTGTCATGTGCAATCCTGATATCTGCTGATAGATCAATGTTTTGCACTCATAGCCACTATCATATGCAGTGCTGATGGCTGTGACAGAAAGTGAAAGAAATTAAGTCAATGTGTTATTCTCATAGCCACTACCATCTGCAGTGCTGATTTTTATGATTGAAAATGAAAAACATTACAGTCAAGGTGTTACTCTCATAGCCACTATCATGTGTAATGCTGATGTCTGTGATGGAAAGTCAAAGAAACTGCAGCCAATATGTCACTCTCAAATACACAGCAATCCCCTCTGCCAAATATATACATGCACACAGTTCAGCAAATACAGTATATTGAATGTAACTGTTGATTAAATGATTAAACAACAGCAGGGATATGTCACTTTGTCCACAGACAGCCTCCACATCCATCAAGAATGACTATAATATTGACTTTGTACACCTCAAATGTGTGATTGTGGTAAGAAAAATCATGGTTGCAGTATTATACTTAAAGTCTGTTTCACATAAACACATAGAAAAGCATCCATCTTACATCACACAAATGCACACTAGTCCTGCAATGTCAGACTAGTGACTTTTCTGGTAAACAGCAAGAGGGTCAGTTACTTTTATCCACAGAAAACCCATTCCCCACCCCGCAGTTACAGCCACAGCCATGTAAACTTTAGGTGTCTGACTGCAATAAAAATGATGGCCATGTAATGCATTTCATGGTTGTTTCATAGAACACTAGACACACATTAAGGTATTCCAAGTTGCTTCATACCAGCGTGCCATTGTAAACTGATTATATTCCAATAGAAAAAATGCAGTTGCTGAACTACCACTGAGCTCCAGACTTTGTTCTGTTAACATATGTTACAGAGACATACATCTCAACTACTATAGCAATGACTGAGTTGTGGTTGTGGGTATACGAGGATTTACCCACGGCTGGATTTGTTTAATCTCTTGGGCTTTTTGCACACCCACTCATCGGTTATTGCTTAATTATAACATGTTTTGCCAATTATATGAAGGATCTATTTTTTTTTTGGGGGGGGGCAGACTCCTCAACTCTGGAGGGCTTTTTTCTTGTTCTCATTTCTGCTTGTGGAATGTGCCTCCTGGAGGATTGACCATGGTGCCAAATGACAGTTACAACAATGTTCATGTGTTGGAAAGTATGGCCTTTTCCAGTGCTTTATTAAAAAAACTAATCCCAAATCTGACACAATGTCCAACATACCTTGACAGTCCTTTCTACTCCAATATGGTTGTAGTTGTAAAATACATGCTCCAATTGAATAAGAACTCCCTATCTGAAATAGACACTTTTGCTGTCTTCATTATGCTCTGGAACAATTTTATGGGAAGAATGCAAGACCATCACTTATACTATAGATGCCATTTACTTGTTAGTTTGATTTGCTGTTAAGTGCATCAAAATCAGTCAAGCCCATTCTACTGAATGTATTTGTATTTGAGATTTTGTAACAAAACCTGAACTGGTGTGACTTTAGAATATGTCAAATTAATTAATAGGGTGTAGTGATGTAGGCCCCTAGGAGGGAATTATGTATGAGATTTTCCATACATGTTGCTCGGCAATAGATCAATTAATCAGTATTGATACAGGGTAGGAAATTACTTAAAATGCAATTTTTAGATATTCAGATTGTGAATTATCAACTATTGTTGCAGGTTTAAGTTGTTTTAGTAGTGTTTCTATGGTTTTGGTGGGGATGGGTTGGAATGAGAAAGTATCACTGTTACTGTTGGTTGCCTTAGGTGATGATGCTGGGTATTGTTGGTTGTTTTTGGTTAGTGGTAGAATACTTTCTGTAAAACATTTATTGAACTGTTCTGCAACGGACCCTGAGCTGATTGTTATGTTAGGTAAGGGGGTATGTTATATTAGAGAAAGTACAGGTGTGTACACTTACCATAAATGTAGATGTTTGAGTGTATTCACTGTTGCAGTCATTACATTTGGGTAATCTGCTGGCAGGTTGCCCTCAATCGGCCTGATTAACAAAGTCTTGGGTCCTGCGTCAGTTGCTGTCCCTTCTTCCATGACATCAGGTCGTCAGGGGTATAAAATACGCATCCGACGTCATTACCTCAGTTTTTCTTGCCCCAGATGTCAGGTGCCCCCCGAATGGGGAGCAAAATAAAATTTAAAACACAAATATACCTCCAACCAAAAGCAAATACACCAAAAAGGCTTTTAAGCATAGTAACAGAATGTAGAGGTATAGTCAGAGAAAAACAGGGGGCTGGAGGGAGGGTAACCAGGACTGCAACAGTATATATACTCGAACATCTACATTTATGGTAATAGTACACAACTGTACTATGTTCTTCGTGTTTCACTGTTGCAGTCATTACATTTGGGTAGATTCCCAAAGCCATGGATGGGAGGATGGATTTATACAGCATTAGGACAGCTATAAGGCCCTGCAAGGCAGCAGTGGCAAAGCCAGGTCTGGATTTAGAGAAAATTGGTACATGATAATGCTTGGTGAAAGTATGAACTGAACTCCAGGTAGCAGTTTCTAGAATATCCCTGGTAGGAACACCTCTGAGAAAGGCTGCATAAGTAGATGCAGCCCTGGTGGAATGAGATCTGATCCCCTGGGGGATAGGTTTTCCATGGTGATTATAGCAGAAATGAATACAATGGCTTATCCATTTAGAAATGGTTTGTTTAGAAATAGCCTTTTCCTCTGCCCCTGCAGCAAATGCTACCAGCAGTTGTTCAGATTTTCTTCGAGTTTTAGTCCTGTCCAAGTAGAATCTAAGGGTCTATATTAGATCACCGAAAGCTTAAAAAAGCGAATGGTGATTGATCAAACTTATGTAAGCGAAAGAGTACAGTTGTGTACCTACCATAAATGTAGATGTTCAAGTGTATTCACTGTTGCAGTCATTACACTTGGGTTATCCTGCTGACAGGCGACCCGCAGTCGGCCCGAATTCCAAAGTCTTGGTCTGGCATTGGTTGCTGTCGCCTCTTCCCTGACGTCAGTGCACCAGGGGTATAAAAGTTGCAACAGACGCCATTTTCTTCAGTTTTTCTTGCCCCAGATGTCAGGTGCCCTCAGATAGGAAGGCCGAAAAGATAAAAAATATGCCAAACAACCATGCTTATATTACTATAAACATTTCCTTCATCTACAAGCAAATACAACCTATGTGGGTTGTATAGAGTTGAGAAGTACAGATCAGTCCCAGCAAAGAGGGGGATGGAGGGTGGGTAACCTGGACTGCAACAGTGAATACACTTGAACATCTACATTTATGGTAGGTACACAACTGTACTATGTTCATCGTGTTTCACTGTTGCAGTCATTACACTTGGGTAAAATCCCAAAGCTGATGTTGGGTGGCTGGGTCTAGATTGGATTTGATGAGGCTAACAAGCCCTGCAGAACTGCAGTGGCAAAGCCTGCTCTGGATTTGGAGTAGAGAGGTAGGTGGTAGTGCTTGGTAAAAGTGTACACTGAGCTCCAGGTTGCAGCTTCTAATATGTCTTTGGTTGGTACCCCTCTGAGGAAAGCTGCTGAAGTGGCTGCTGCTCTGGTAGAATGAGGCTTAATGCCCTTAGGCACAGATTTGCCATGTTGTGCATAACAGAAGTGGATGCAGTGCCCTATCCAATTGGAGATTGTCTGCTTTGTAATAGGCTTTTCTTTGTGATCCTGCAGCATAAGCTGCAAACAGTTGCTCAGTTTTTCTGAAAGCTTTTGTTTTGTCCAAGTAAAATCGTAGCTGCCTGTGTATATCCAAAGCATGCAGAAGTCTTTCCCCTTTATTCTGGGGATTTGGGTAGAAAGTAGGCAAATGAATGGTTTGGTTTAAGGCCACATTGGAGACCACTTTTGGTGAGAATGTTGGGTTTGTCCTAAGAGAAACCCTGTCCTGATGAAAAATGAGGAAAGGTTCCACAGCCATCAATGCCTGTAACTCTGAGACTCTTCTTGCTGAAGTTATTGCTAGGAGCAGAGCAGTTTTCCATGACAAGAATTTTAGATCAGCTGTGCTGGCTGGTTCAAATGGAGGCAGTGTTAGTTTTTCTAAAACAAAGTTGAGGTCCCAAGTAGGTACTGGTGCTCTCCTAGGGGGTCTTATATTCTTTACCCCTCTGAGGTATTGTCATAGTAGAGGATGTGAAAAAATAGGAGGATCCGTATTGTAGTGAGCTGAAATGGCATGGATTTTAATAGATGAAAAAAAGATAGGCCTTTGTCCAACATCTCAGTCAGGTATTGCAAAATCTGAGGTATATTAGGGACCAGTGGTTCGAGCCCTTGTGCCTGGTTCCAAGCACAGAATCTCTTCCATTTTTCTGCATAAGATTTCCTAGTGCTGGGCCTCCTGGCTTCTAAAATTACATCCATAACAGGTTTAGAGAGAGGTGCAGTCTGAGTGGCTACGTTATCTGCCATGCTGCCAGGTTTAAGGTTCTGAGTTGCCTGTGTAGAATCTGATTGTTTTGCTGTGTCAGAAGATGAGGGATTTGAGATAGAGGCCAAGGTGGGCCTTGGGACAAAGTTTTTAGGATTGGGTACCAGTGCTGGCGCGGCCAGTCTGGTACAATCAGTATCATTTTTGGCCTCTCTTGTCTGACTTTTAGAAGCACCTTGGTGAAAAGAGGCATAGACTGTCAGGTGTTTCCAGCTGAATGACAGAGCATCCAATTTCCATGCTTGAGAGTGATAAGTCCTTGTGCAAAATTTCTGTATTTGGCAATTGTGAGGGGAGGCAAAAAGATCTATGTCTGGGTGTCCCCATTTCCTTGTTATCATGTTGAACATTTGTGGATTTAGCTTCCATTCATTTGGATCCATGAGATTTCTGCTTAGTTCATCTGCCAGTGTATTTTTTGTTCCTGGCAGGAATTGTGCTTGCAGATGTACCTGGTAGGTCAGTGCTGTGGTCCACAAAGTCATGGCTTGTCTGCATAGGGGGTAGGAATGTGTGCCCCCTTGCTTATGTACCACATAACTGTGGTATTGTTCATCTTTATTAGTAGTTGTCCTGGATGCATCAGGTCCTTGAAGGCTGTCAAGGCATTCTGTACAGCTAGCATCTCTTTTTGATTGATGTGAAGATACATTTGCTCCTTGGGCCACGTGCCCTGAATACATTTTCCTGCCATATGTGCTCCCCAGGCATAATCTGATGCATCTGTTGTTATTGTCTGCCTGGCTGTAGGTAAGGTGAAAGGCTGTCCCTTGTTGTAGTGACAGGCCTGGGACCACCATCGAAATTCCTGTTGTAGGCAGGGAATCAAGGTTATGATTGTCTCTAGGCTGTGACAATGCTGAGTCCAAACACTTTTTAGATACCATTGTAGTTTCCTCATATGCAGTTTTGCATATGGAATTAGTAGAATGCAGGATGCCATGAAACCCAGGGCCTGCAGAATTTTTCTTGCAGGGAGCTGGGTCTTTGTTGCCATCATTTGAAAGTAATGAGTCAGTTGCCTTTGTTTGTCTGGAGTGAGATAAGCCATTTGGGCAGTTGTATTTAAGCTTGCACCCAGGAATATTATCTCTTGAGAGGGCACTAGTTTTGATTTCTTTTCATTTACTGTGTACCCTAGGCAAATTAGCAATCTTTTTACAAATGCCAGGTGCTTTAGAAGAATGTCCTTGCTCCCTGCTTGAATAAGACCGTCGTCCAAGTAGGGATAAATTTGAATTCCTTTTTGTCTGCAAAATGCAATTACTGGTGCCAGGCATTTTGTGAAGACCCTGGGCGCAGTAGATAAGCCAAAGGGCAGTGCAGAGAATTGGTAATGCATTGAGCGTGCTATAAATCTGAGGTATCTTCTGCACGATTGTCTGATTGGGATGTACAGGTATGCCTTCTTGAGATCCAAAGTAACTAGCCAAGCCTCCTTGCCCAGCATGGGCAGAAGTTGTTGTAGTGTTAACATTTTGAATTTTGGAACATCCAGGAAAGTATTCAGGATTGACAGGTCCAGTACTGGTCTCCAGGCTTTGTCTTTTCTTGGTACTAAGAAAAGTCTTGAGTAAAATCCTTATCCCTAGTCTTCTTGTGGAACTTTTTGAATAGCTCCTATATCCATAAGAGCAGCAATCTGTTTTTGTGCCTCTGCCCATTGTTTTTTTGGCAGGTTTGGCATACCTTTTGGTTTTGGAAGTGGAACCTGTACCCCTGAGAAACTATATTCAGCACCCATTGGTCTTGGGTGATCATGTGCCAATTTTTTGAGAAAAGTGCTAGCTTCCCCCCCTAGGGGTGCTGTCAACTGGTAAGAGCTTGGCATTTGCAGAGGGAAGTCATTGTGACTGTTTCCCATAAGGTTGTGATTTGTCTTCTCCTCCTTTGGGGGCTGAAGCACCCCACTGTTTAGGTCTGTATGAGCCTTGGGGCTGAGATCTGCCTCTTGGGCATCTATATCTGCCTCTTTGTGGCCTGTCTGACACTGGAAGGGAACAATTTTTTGAAGGCCAGTTTCTGCTAAATCTATGTGGTTGAACCTGTAAGAAATCTTTCACCATTTGCATTGACTTTGCTTTATCCTCCATTTTCTTTAACATCTCTTCTGCCTTAACACCAAACAAAGTATCATGCTGTAGTGGAGCATCCAATAATTTTACTTTAACATGGTCAGGTAAACTTTGTTCTTTCACCCAAGCATGTCTTTGAATTACTGAGCCTGTAACTGCGGCTCTACAAGAAGCCTCTAATGAATCAAAACCACATTGCAGAGTATGTTTTCCCACTTGTTCAACTGCATGCAATAAATCCTGCAATTTTTTATTGTCAGGACTTTCTATATTTGTAACCATTTTCTGCTTTAACAATGACATGAGATACTGTTGATATTTCTTTGTCTTTAATGGTGTTTTTGACTTTGCCTTTGCTGCTGTAGTAGCCTTAATTGTAAGCTGTGAAGGTCTGAAAACACCCTCAGAAGCCGGTGCCTGCTCAGCGGCTCCGGACCTATCTGAGGGTATAGTTTCCATAGGCCCAATATCTTGAGTTTCCACAGGTCTCGGTGTCTCCACATGGTTGTCGGTTAGGGCCTGTGGCTCTGAGGTAGCAGGTGTCAGGGGCTGAGAAAGTGCCTCACTGAGAACTGGCAAACCGGCGACTGGCCTAGAAGAGGCTTCATCGTCGGTTTTGGACCTCGCATGCCTGTCTTTTTCTTTGTCTTTGTGTTTTTTATACATTCCGGTCATAGGTTGTTCCGACAGCATTATATAATTAAATTTTCGTCCAAAATAATGTAACGCAAAATCAAACCAACATTTAATAGTGGGTTTATTGAATCTATCACAAAACCGACAACTAGTAACATCGTGGTCAGGGCCTAGGCAAGGAATGCAGTAAGAGTGAAAGTCCTTACGAGGTATTTGCTTCCCACAAGAAATACAATTATTAACTTTTACTGACATCGGTCTGGAGCAAGAAAAAGTTTCCCCAACGGGGTACTTAGCTTTATTGAAGATTTTGGTTCTGAAATTCATTTTTGAAAATCTCAGGAGTCAGCCGACCGGCACTTGTGAACTGCTTTTGCTTCAGGCATCGTGCGGCAAGAAAGACTGAAGAAAATGGCATCGGTTGCAACTTTTATACCCCTGGCGCACTGACGTCAGGGAAGAGGCGACAGCAACCAACGCCGGACCAAGACTTTGGAACTCGGGCTGACTGCAGGTCGCATGCCAGCAGGATAACCCAAGGGTAATGACTGCAACAGTGAAACATGATGAACATCTTAAAATATCGAAGCAACAGAAACCCAAATTTTTTCCTAGGGAAAGAATTTGGCTGTCCGTTTCTGTTGCTTTGGTATTTTCAGTGCTGTGGTGGAAAGTTATGGGTCGGGTTCAGGCAAGTGTGCAATTGTGTGGATGTGAGTGTTACGGCGGGTTAGGTGAGTTAGAGTTAGAGCGCGGGTTAGGTATGCATGCGATTGTATGGATGTGAGGGTTAGGGCGGGTTAGTGAGTTAGGGTTAGAGTGCGGGTGAGGTGAATGTGCGATAGTGACGGACCTTAGGGTTAGGGTTTGGGTTAAGGTAAGTGGATAGTTAGTGGTGTGTGTATAGTTTAGTGCAGGGTTAGGTGTCAGATTTTAGGTGCATGTGTGTGGATTGCTGTTTGTTTGGTGTACTTGTGTTGTGTGTATGTGTTTTGGAACAGCGATTTTTTTTCCTAGGAAAAAAAAAATCGCTGTTCTAACAGTTCGAGATTTAAGCTTTCACTTACATAAGTTCGATCCATCACCATTCGCTTTTTTAAGCATTCGGTGATCTAATATAGACCCAAATCTAAGTTGTCTGTGCACATCCAATGAATGCAGGATCCGTTCCCCTTTGTTCTGTGGTTTGGGAAAGAAATTTGGCAAATGAATGGACTGATTAAGAGCCACACAGGATACCACCTTAGGCATGAAGGATGGATTGGTCCTGAGTGACACCATGAACGCATAAAAGATGATGAAAGGCTCCAATGCCATAAGGGCCTGTAACTCAGATATCCTTCTAGCTGAAGTGATTACTAGAAGGAAGGCTGTTTTCCAAGAAAGAAATTTTAAGTCTGCAGTAGCAGCTGGCTTGAAAGGAGGTAGAGCAAGTTTCTCCAATACAAAGTTAAGGTCCCAGGCAGGGGTTGGTGCTCTCCTGGGTGGTCTCAAGTTTTTGGCCCCTCTGAGGTACTGCTTGAGCAGAGGATGAGAGAAGAGGGGAGGTTCTGTGTTATAATGAGCTGAAATGGCTGAGGCGTGGATTTTAATGGAGGAAAAAGACAGGCCCTTGTGAAGCATCTCAGTTAAGTACTGTAAAATCTGAGGTAAATTGGGTGCTTCTGTGTTCATTCCTTGAGATAGATTCCAAGCACGGAATCTTTTCCATTTGTCAGCATAAGATTTTCTAGTACTAGGTCTTTTCGCCTCCAAGATGACATCCATCACAGGTTTGGTTTGCTGAGTGATGCTAAGGGTGAATTTAAGTGATTAGCCAAGCTGCAAGGTTCAATGTTGGTAGCTGAGGGTGCAGAATTTGGTTCTCCTGCAGGTGCCATGGAGATATTTGTGACTCACTGCGCAGGAGTGGGTGCCAGTGTTGGCGTGGCCAGTCAGGAGCAATCAAAATTATTTTTGGTTTGTCCTGTTTGACTTTTAGCAGAACTTTGGAGAGCAAAGGCAGAGGGGGAAAGGCGTAGACTGATAGGTTTTTCCAGCTGAAGAACAGAGCATCCACTTTCCAGGCTTTTTTGAGGGGGGTCCTTGTGCAAAATTTGCCCAACTGGTAGTTCTGGGGGGGAGGCAAATAGATCTATGTCTGCGCTACCCCATTTGCTTGTCAACATGTTGAAAATCCATGGTTCCAGTTTCCACTCGTGTGGGTCCATGAGATTTCTGCTTAGTCCGTTTGCCAGTGTATTCAGTTTTCCTGGAAGGAATTGAGCTTGTGGGTGCACTTGGTAGCTCAAGGCCGTGTTCCACAATGCCATGACTAGGAATGTGTACCCTCCTGCTTGTTTATGTACCACATAACTGTGGTCTTGTCTGTCTTTACCATAAGTTGTCCTGGATGAATGTAGTCCTTGAAGGCTGCCAGAGCATTCTGTACAGCTAACATTTCTTTTTGATTGATATGTAGGTGCATTTGATTTGGGTTCCATTTGCCCTGAATGCACTTCCCAGCCAGATGAGCCCCCAATGCATAGTCTGATGTGTCCGTAGTTAGGGTTTGGGCAGCAGGGGGTAGTGTGAATGGTAGCCCCTTGTTTTGGTGGCAGGCCTCTGCCGACCATAGGAACTCCAGGCATAGGCAAGGTATGATAGGAATCACTGTTTCCAGGCTGTAACAATGTTGACTCCATAGACTTTTTAAGTACCACTGTAGTTTCCTCATATGCAGTCTTGCATATGAAATTAGAAGAATGCAGGAGGCCATGAACCCCAAGGTTTGCAGTATTTGTCTTTCAGATAGCAGGGTTGTTGTGGCCACTTGTTTGAAGTAGGTTGTCAAATTAATTTGCTTTTCTGGTGTGAGGAAAGCCATCTGGGAAGTTGTATTCAAACTTGTAATTTGTTGAGAGGGTACCAGTTGTGATTTCTTTTCATTTATGGTGTACCCTAGGCAAGTTAGAACCCTTTTTACAAACACCAGATGATTTAGATGTATGGCCTGGTTTTCTGCCGGAATTAGACAATCGTCCAGGTATGGGTATATTTGAATATTTCTTTGCCTGCAAAATGCAATTACTGGAGCAGGCACTTTGGGAATAACCTGGGCGCAGTAGACAAGCCAAAGGGCAGTGCAGAGAACTGATAACGCAAATAGCCTGCTTTGAAGTGTAGGTATCTTCTGCAAGATTCCCTGATTGGGATATGCAGGTAAGCTTCTTTTAAATCTAGAGTTGCCAATCAGGCATCTTTGCCTAACATAGGAAGTAACTAGTGAAGAGTCAGCATCTTGAATTTTGGAATGTCCAGAAAGGTGTTTAGAGTAGACAGGTCCAGAACTGGATGCCATGTTTTGTCTTTTCTGGATACTAGGAAAAGCCTGGAGTAGAAATCCTTGCTCCTTTCCCTCTTCTGGCACCGGTTGAATAGCCCCCTTGTTTAAGAGGGAAAGTACTTGTTTCTGAGCCTCTGCCCACTGATTTGGGGGCAGGTCTGGCCACCCGTTTGGTGATGGCAATGTGTGGAAATGAAATCTGTATCCCTGGGACACTATATTTAAAACCCATTTGTCCTGGGTTACGAGTTCCCAGTTTTTTGCATGAAGAGCAATCTTTCCCTCCAAAGGGGTGGCTAAAAGGTAAGTGCTTGGTAATTTTAAAGGAAAATCATTGAGATTGTTTACCATAGGGGGGTGTACTGTTATTTCTAGATTTGGAAGTGGAGGCCCCCCATCGCTTAAGTCTGAGAGTCCCTTGGGACTGAAACCTGGTGCTTTTGGTGTGTCTGGATTTGGCTTGAGAGGATCTGGAAGGAGCTGGAAAGGACCAATTCTTAGTAGGCCAGTGCCTACTAAATCTAGGAGGTTGCACTTGTAAGAAATCTTTTACAGTTTGCATAGATTTAACTTTAACTTCCATCTTTTTTAAAACTTCTTCAGCCTTATTGCCAAACAGGCAGTCCTGATTTAAAGCAGCATCCAACAATTGTGCTTTAACATGATCAGGCAAAGACTGCTCCTTAAGCCAAGCATGCCTTCTAAGCACAGACCCAGTAACAGCAGCCCTGCAAGAGGCATCTAAAGAATCAAAACCACATTGCAAAGTATGTTTTCCAACTTGTTCAGCAGAATGCAATAAATCCTGTAAATCTTTATTTTCCACACAGTCATAAATCAACATAATTTTCTGTTTAAGCAGTCTAATAATATGCTGTTGATATTTTAACATATGAAATTGACAGTTTTAAGCCCCGACAGCCAAAGTTGAAAAAGTATAAACCTTTTTACCCCATCTATCCAGTGCCCTGGTGTCTCTATCAGAAGGGGTAGGATTTTTAGCAGTAGAAGCCTTAATGCCCTTAGGCCCTTGAGAAATGGTTTCAGGATCTGCAACAGGATTTTTGAAAAGGAACTTGTGGGACTCAGGAACCTTGTAGTATCTGTCAGGTTTACAAGGTGCTGGAGGCAGGGAATCAAGGTCCATACTGGATTCCGAAAACACATCATCAATATTGTCTAGTACAGGAGATCTAGCCAAAGGCCTATGCTGAGGTAAAAGAAGAAAATCCCTAAGCCTCTTTTTTGAATTAGGGAATTCCTGACTTTCCCAGTGGAAATGCTCCCTTAAGGTATGTAAAGTTTCACCAAAAGAGAAATCCTCGGGGGCAGAGGGAATGGAATCCTCTGCATCAGAATCCTCATAAGTAGGTATGGACAAATCCAGGTCATTAGAAGAGTCAGAAGAAACAGAGTCCTGATCAGAAGAGTCATAGTCAAGCTCAGGCCTAGGCCTCTTAGAAGGGGGAGGGGTTAACTATCCCTGATTAGAGTAATTAGGTCTTCAGCCATTTTGATCATTTGTTTTTTAGGCATAGGGGCCTGAACATGTGGCCTGGGCATTGGTTTTTTTGACATAGATCGAGATTTAGGCCTTAGTATTGAAGGTGTAGTTGGTTTGATATGCAAGTCTGTAGGCCTGAATACACCCTCAGAAGCCGGTGCCTGCACAGCGGCTCCGGACCCATCCAAGGTAGAGACATCCGTGGGTTCCATAGTTGATGCATCTCATGGTATACCGGACTCGGAATGGGTCTCAGTAGAGGCCTGCGAGTCAGAAGTAGCGGGTATCAGGGGCTGCAAAAGCACCTCACTGAGTACCGGCGAACTGACGACTGGCTTAGGAGAAGCGTCGTTGGCAGTTTTGGACCTTAACGGCCTGTCTCTGTCTATCTTTGCTTTTTTTCAAAATTCCGGTAGTCAGATGGCTAACCGATATCATTTCAGGATAATTAAACCAAGAACTGAAATATTTAGAGACAAAAATGTACTGACGACAGATTGTGCACTGGTTAAATAAAGCACAAAACTGACAGCAAGGTACGTCGTGGTCAGGGCCTAGGCAAGGAATACAGTACAGACGAACATCTTTATGAGGTATTTGCTTTCCACAAGTAATGCAGTTATTAACTTTTACTGACATCGGTAAGGAGCAAGAAAAAGTTTCCCCAACGGGGTACTTAGCTTTAAGTTGAAGACTTCGGTTCTGAAACTCGAAAATGAAAATTTCAGGAGTCGGCCGACCGGCACTTGTGAACTGCTTCTGCTTCAGGCACCGCACGACAAGAAATACTGAGGTAATGACATCGGCTGCATGTTTTATACCCCTGACGACCTGACATCATGGAAGAATGGACAGCAACCAATGCAGGACCCAAGACTTTGTTAATCAGGCCGACTGAGGGCAACCTGCCAGCAGATCACCCAAATATAATGACTGCAACAGTGAAACACTAAGAACATCGGGCTTGTAGTTTGTACTTGATGTAGGATATTTTTGATAGTGGTCCAGAATTTTGTGGGTTTCTTTGATATTTAAATTGTATGTTGGTGTAGTAATTTGTTTTATCTAGTTTGATTTGGTGTTTAGCCTTATTCCTGATTTGTTGATATGCTAAGTGATTAGGTTGAGTTTTGCTGGTTTGCCATAAGGCCCAAGTCTTGTCTCTTAGCTTGAGGAGGGTTCTTGTTGTGCTAGTCAGTCATGGGGTATATACTTTGCCTGTACACCGATTGTTCTAGGAGGTGCCAATCTGTTACGAATGTTAAGGAAAGTATTATTAAAGCATTCTTCAGTAGTGTCTAGGGACAAATTCTTAAGAGGAGACCAGTTGCTTTCTTTCAGAGCATTTATCTGATCTTGAGGGTTGAAATTTTTCTTTTTACGGATTTGGCAATAAATATGTATAGTAGGATTGGTGTGTTGCCTGAGGAGATAGGTAGGTATGTGGTCACTATGGCTGTTGGGTAAACAGCCTGTTATTTGATAGCGGGAGGGTTTGTTTGTCTGGGTCCAGTCCAGAATATATTGTTAGTTTTTTGTCTATTCTGGTAGGAGTTTGAATTATTTGTGTGAAGCCAAAAAAGTTGATATGATTGCTGGGGTTTTTCGAGTGACATGTCATCCAGTCAGTGTTGAAATCACCCATAATGATGGTTTAATTGGTAATGTCATGTGAAATACATTGCAGGATGTGTTTGATTGTGAGAACATTATTGCCTGGTGGGATATACATGACTATTGTTATTCTATATTTGTTGGGGTTGATTTGTAATTTCTCTGGTAGCATCTCAGTATTGTTAAAAGTTACTTTGAGATTTATTGGATGCACTATGAGGGAATCCTTGAATACTATGGCTACACCTCCACCTTTTTTGCTTTTCTATCTGACCTAAGTATGTTACAGCCAGGGGGGAGTGATTTTATTGTCTGTGATGTGTGGTTTCAACCAATCTCTGTTAGAATGGCTATATCTGGAGAGTAAAGAGAAAGGGTAGCATGAAGTTCATGAACCTTATTAACAATATTTCTGAGATATAAATTTAAAAGTAGCAGGTCAGATCCTTTTCTAACTACATCAAATATATTTTGTATTTGAGTGTGGGTGGCAACAACTTGAATTTGGGTGGATATCGCTACTTTTTATGAGTTTGTTTAGTATGTGTTTATGATTTTGATACAATTTGGATATGTGTTTGTAGGACCTGAGTGAGAGTTTTTTTGATTTTTTTTTTTTTTTTTTAAGTGGGAGTATATTAAGATTCTCTTGGTAGAAGATGGTGGTCTTGAATATAGCAGGACATATTTCTAAATGAGTGGATTGTATTTGATTGGAATAAATGGATGTAGTTTTGTGGAGAATAGTAAGTTAGAGTCTATCTCCCTGAAGCTTTGCCAAAATTTCTTTGGATGTTTAATTGTGTTTGTTTGCAGCTGCATAAGGTAGGCCTTTTTGGCATGATTAATGTTTGTATTTGTAGTTTTATTTACACTTTGATAGACAGTACATTTAGTGATATTTTGGGGGTTGCCCTTCCAGTCAGATCTAGTTTTATTTCATAGGTGTGTACTAGGCTAATGGCCCTGGACCCTTTACAAGCCTAGCCCATAGAAGTGCCCTGGCATCATGCTGCCCAATGTTAGTTCCTAGTGCCTCTATCAAGTAGAGCCATTGGAGTGATCCCCAGGGTGAACTTTCTATTTCCCATCCACTCATCAAGATTTCTCTTGAAAAGGGCCAGTGAGGTGCTCTGCTTGACATGTATGGGAAGTCTGTTCCAGAGCATCGGCAGTCTCTGGGTTATGAACCTGTCCCCCCAGCATGTTCTGTTGATTATGGAAATAAGGTTGAGTTTTATGGAGCATGTGGTGTGGAGGGATTGGAATTTCTTTAGATGTAGCATTTCTAACAGAGCTGGGGTCAAACATGGCTTTTTAAGTCAAACAGAGATCGCCTCTTAGTAGACGATATAAGACAGAGAATAGCTGGAGTTCTTTGTGTCTGTCTGTGTAAGGCCTAGGATCCTCTTCATGAGGTACTTTTGTGGCTTTTCCAGTTGTTGCATGTGTCTAGTGAGGCACATGCCAAATGGAGCATTATATTAGATGATTGGCCTAATGAGGGAAGAGAAAGACGATGACCTTTTTTTCTTCCTGGATGCAAAACCCTTGGTAATGAGATGTGCCACACAGAAGGACTTTCTGACCACAGTGGCAATGTGGTGCTCAAAGGAGAGGTTGCTGTCAACCTATGTCCTCAGATCTCTTATAACACCTTCAGTGTTCAATGGGCTCCCATCGATGTGGTAATTAGGAGCAACTGAGTTTTTCCCAAAGGGGATGACGACACATTTTTTGCCATTAAGCTTAAGGCCACGGTTTTGACACCAGTCATTGGTTTCAGTGAGGCCTTTCTGTAGGATGTCTACATCACTTGGGGAGTTAATAATGGTTCCCAGCTTGCAGTCGTCTGTAAACTTGATCAGCCAGAGTTCCTCCATGTTGGCCTAAACTTCTGAGAAGTAGATGACAAACAGGAGAGGACCCAGAATCAAATCCTGTGGGACTTCACTCGTGACTGGTTGGCACTCTGACTTGGAGTCCGCTTCTTTCACACTGTGGGTTCTATCTGTGAGCCAATTTGTAACCCACCTAGTGATATAGGGGCTGATGCCTAGTTTGGTGAATTTATCAATAATTCCTGAGTGGGGAATGGTATCAAAGGCCTTGGCCAGATCGAGGTAGGCTGTATGGATTTCCTTGTCCTCATCCACAGCTCTAGTGACTGACTCAAAGAAGTCAACCAGGTTGAGCAGGCACAATCTACCTTTCACAAAACCAAATTGCGTGGTATCTAGAGTTTGGAGATTCCCTATATACTTGTCAATTAGGTCCATGATGATGTGCTCCATATCCTTACATATCAGACTTGTCAGGCTAATGGGGTGATAATTCCCAGGGTCTGTAGTCAGTCTCCCTTTATGGAGAAGGATGACTGTAGCAGTGCGCCATTTGGTAGGGACAAAGCCTGAGGTGAGGCTGTGATTGAACAGGGCACACAGATGTGGTGCCAGTTCACTTTATAGTTCATATAGAACGCATCCAGGGATATTATCGGGTCCCATGGAAGCTGTATTTTTTGCCTTGGACAATGCAGCTTTAACCTGTGCTGCAGTAATGCCTGGCATTCCTCCGGTATTGTGATTGGCCTTTGGGGGGGGGGGTAAAGTTGGCACTGAATCTATTGGCCAGTATGCTGGCAATATCTTTTGGCTCAGTATAGGTGGTACCATTGTGCAGTAACTCAGAGCAAACCTAGGTATTGCCGTGGAGATTCTTGATATAACTATTGAAGGCTTTGTGGTTGTTTTTAGTGTCTACCGCAATTCTGCCTTCATAGCTGGCTTTAGAGGTTTTGATGAGGGATCTCAACTTTTTGTTGAGGCTAATAAGGGAGTTTTTCCAGTCTTGGGACTTCACCTTTTTCAGCAACAGTTTCTTCCTTCTGTTGTAGAGTTTATTAATGGAAGGGGACCACCAGATCGGCATCCTTTTTTTTGGAGGAGAGCGTCTTGTTTCTGTTGGGTATGGGTAGTTCCATGCATTTATGTAAGTGCTCATACAGTGCATTGGTGTATGATTCAGCAGCCATGAATCTATTTTTCATTGACATGGGTATCATGAAATTAGCCACCTCTGTTTTTAGGAGCCTAAAGTCAGCATTGGAGAAGTTTTTCTTGGTGGTTACCTTTGCGGGGGTGTGGGGTGTGGGTGAGATGTAGATTTCCATGGTAATTAGTTTATGGTCAGATCTAACAAGGTCCTCCCTTGTTAGATCTGAACATAACCTAATTGACTATTGGTGTGAGCAATGGTTGCCCATGTTTGTAATAACCAGGTCAAGGATGTTGCTTCCTCTAGTGGGGGTAAGAATAAGCTGGTTAGGGGCATTGGATTTGATGAATTCCAGGAAGCGTTGGACCAGTGCATTGGTGCATGAGTAGTTTTCCCAGTTGATGGAGAGGTAGTTGAAGTCACCTAGTATGAGAGTGTTGAGTTGGACCGTAATAGCTTCCAGGGTGCTTAGGAACATGGAGTGAGAGTCTTGGGACACTGTTGGGGACCTATAGCAGGCTATGACCTGAATCGCAATCTTACCCAATGTTAGTTGTACCTGCAATATCTCAGATGCGCTATGCTGGGCTAAAAGTCTGGAAGTGTGCATATCCTTTATGAATATGGAGACACCACCCCCTTTGGAGCTTCGGTCCATGTTCTAGGGAGAAAAGGTGTGGAATGAGTTGTAGCCTGGTAGTGCAGGGGTGCTTTCTGCTGCTTTAAACCAGGTCTCCGTTACAGCACAAATGTCAATGTTCTCCATTTTCAGGAATGCTTCAAGCAAGTGCATCTTGAGATTTAGACTTCTAGCATTGAGCAGCATGACCCTCAGATTGCATTTATTTATAGCTGTTACAGTGGTAATTTGGTATTTGGAACATCGCCTATAAAAGGTACTATAGTGGTGGCAAGAGCCTTAGCCAGTATCCGGAAACCCAGGGGTGACACATGCAGACCATCTCTGGCAAAGCATCGAGGTCTGTCAATCATATCATCCCAAGTAGACAGATACTGGATCCCCTTAGAATGACACCAGAAACTTAGCCAATTGTTGAAGTCATTCATTTTCTGCTTGTACTATGGTATCATTCTGGACGATGGTAGGATGTTGCTCAGGGCTAGGGTCATACCTGCCTGGGCCACATAATCTGAGAGCTCCTCCATGTCTCTTTTCATGTAGTCCAGGGAGGTGTCTCAGGTCATTCACACCCACATGGACAGTGACAGAGTCATACTTGTACTTGTTGTGGAGTTAACTGAGTGTGTGTGTTATGTATGGGATTCTGGCACCCGACAGACTGCTGACTATTACCTTCTCCTTATTCAATCTAGTGAGTGGGACATCAGTGTGCCTCACTATCAAGTCATCTATGATTAGTGTATTGGGTAAGCTGTTTTGCCTTGGGGGCTTAGGTTGAGGGGCACACTGTGTAGGTGAGATGTGTATCTTGTTTGTGCTGTCTTGTGGTGGTTGAGTGCGTTTCTGCCTTGGAGGTCTCTGCTGTTTGGGTAGATTTCTATTGACAGTCTCCACGAAGGTGAGTGTGTGGGTTGAGTTTTTATGTGAGAGCTGAGAGAGTGGGTGTTCTGCAGGGCTATGTGTTGCATGTGGTGTGGTTCATGTGTTGACCTTCTCTACTTTGTTTTATCTATATTTTGACCTCATGTGCTAACCATGGGTTACACTTTGCTGAAATTCATATATTTTTTTAGTGGGAATGGGACTAAGCATGTTGTAGAAAGAAAAGAGCCCAGGAATAAGATATATGCAATTGTTCACAAGATCCCAGCTTATATTAGCAAGTTCTGCAGTTAAGTCTATATCCCATGCAACAGAGTGTCACAAAATCTGCCATCCAGTGGGATGGGCTGTGAAACTATCAATATAAGACACTAGGGGTTGTGAAATAAAAAAAGTCTATATGAGACACAGACAGGCAGTGGGCTTCCCTATGCATAAACAGTTTGCACTTAACATCAGTCATCCTCCAGGAATCTAAAAAGTTAAGCAACTTACACCTGTTTCATTGCCTCCATCTCCTTATAATGAACCTAGCAAAACATCATCACCCCCCCTCAAAAAATAAGCATAATGAACAATATCCCTCCCTATGCATCAGTGAACACTGATTGTTCCAACTAAGTGCCACAGTGACACACCTCATGTGGATCCCTGGAGAAACTTGCATAATAAAAAGGGAATTCACTCTATGGCTCATAACTCACTCTCATGCAGCATGCAGATCTCCTGTAGTAGTCACACACAAACCTGTAAGCCATTAATAAGTCCCCTAAACCTCAACCTCTTGGACTTGTCCACCATCTCACTGCCATAAGATGACAGAATCCCTTTATCTGATATTATCCTCAGGCCAGACATTCAGCATCACAGCCTAGCACTGGAGACACACATTGGTAAATGTACAATCCTATTTTCTCCCAACCTTAGAATGCTCACCCACAGTCAGGACAATGCATAAATGGAAAAAAGTCTACTTTGTAATTCTGAGGACTGTAATTGCAGTCCTTGGAAATGCAGCGTTATAACAACAAATATGGACGGAAAGTACAATTCATTTAAGAACTTACCATAACTGTAGATTTTTGAGTATGTTTACTGTTTTACTACTGACTTTAGAAATTCCTCCCTGTAAGAAATCTGACAGCGAGGCCAACTGCCTCAGCTCTTTACTTCTACCCATCAAGGCTCAGCAAACAGTGTGAAGACATTGGTAGCATAAATAAACAAAGGCTGGATGTCATCTATGGATCTTCCTTGTCCCAGCAGGTCCAGATTTGCTCCATGGAGCAAGAGTATAATCCAGCCAGGGATTACCCATCCCAGAAGGGAGATCCCAATCAATGAATCCCCCAAACTGCCTCTCCTGCCTGCTGAACCCTGAGTAGAGGGTGCCTGGTTACTTGATAGACAGGGTAGTTGTAAAAGGGCTAAACACAGATCCCAACTCATAAGTATCTCATTGATAGAAGGGAAAGATGGGAAGTAGCCTAAAACCATATTATTGCATCCCAATTCCCATTCTATCTTGGAAACATGTTCTTAGAGCTAGAATATTAATGTTATGAAAGTTTCCTAGGCAAGTAACATTCATGCAACTCAAACATGGTCCGAGTTTTCTTAGCACCAAGCATTCTAGGAGCATTATAAGAGGCATTCTAGGTAGAAAAACATTTACGCAACTTAACAGTATTCCACTGGATAAGTACACTGTAGAAGTTACACATGGTTGACACAAATATTCAGTGTTTGTAGCACAGGAGAGATATTGCTTATACCAATATATCAGTGTGAGAGAGAAGACACTAACATTGCATATTTAGTACAGCAATTATAAGTGAAAAAGATAAGAACAAGTTTAAATTAATGTTTAGCTGCACAGATTTGTACATCATGCTTAATTACACATCAGATGGCGACCACTTAAAGGGGTTTGTAGATGTGATGAGAAAACAAAACGGAAAGGTAAGAGAATCAAATGATACTGCAAATTTGTACATACTATTGGCTTGGACAGAAATATTTTGCACTACAACTTGAAGGGACTGCTATCTTGGAAAGCTTTCATGACATTTGGTAATTCATTCTATTCTTTAATTAGAAATGAACTTGGGACTTCATCACTTTGGTCACTTGTTTTTTATCTCTTGTAGAAGGTTGTTTAAAGAACGGAATAGCCCTGATGGGTTATACCAGTTAGACGTGGGTATGAGAACAAGACATCATTTTGTGGATATTAGCTTGTGAATGATTGTTAGCTGTATATACTTTGTGTTCAAATAACATCTAGTACAGATTTTGCAGGCTGAGGCATTGATATGATTAGGTTGGCTTACTGTGGCAAACAATGTTGTCTTGTAGGTTCTAGCAAGCAGAGGGATTCATTTTATGGTCAGGTTTCCCATGGCATAGATTCCACAGAAAAGTTCTGGTAATATTAATGTTTCAGTTCTCTGTTTTTGCCATTAGTAGCAGATTATACTTTAACATGTATATGGCTCCAGTCTCCTTGCAGAGTCCCATTATTATAGGTCTACTATGGTGTTCAAAAGAGAGGTTACTGTCAGTAGTTACTCCAAGATACTCCAGCGTTGTATGACTTCAATCTTGGAAGTTGTTTCAAAAAGTAAGAAGTTGTTTGCTCCTTTTTCTTTTCATTGTTGTAGATGCTGAACAGGATAATCTTGGTTTTCTTTTCATTTAGGATTAGGTGGTTTTGATTGAGCAAGGTTTGTAATGTATTGTCTGTGTGCCCTCCTTGACATTTCTGATATCATCTATATTGTGGACAACGGCAGAGCCATCATTATCATACCACAGGTAGGGGGGGTTCCATTTACACAACAGTACATATCGGAATAAATATGCCAAAGTGAATGGGAACTAAAGTTTATCCTTGTAGAACACTAATGTTGGTATGAAGCTGATAGAGAGCACGTTTTCTAACAGATTAAACAATAGGTTTGTAAGAACCAGTTTACAGCTATGTTGTTGCATCCAAATTCCTGAACTCTTCAGAAGTAAACTTTGGTTTACTACATCAAACTCACTGTTGTAGTCCATTAACAGGTGAGTGGTCAGTTTCTTATTGTCACGCCTTATTGTTACTTCCTGTATAAGGTGTAGTAATGTTGTTTGAGTGCTGTGACAAGTTCATTAGTCATATTGTGTTATTGTGGCTATATTGATGGCTCTTTATGTGATGGCTGAATGGTTGTGAGTGATTCATATAAGGGTGCACACTTCAGATAAATTCCATTTTTATGGGAGCTTATATTTCAGCTATACAGGAGAATGCTGATGTGCAACATCCATACTACTGCATTTATTTGGATGGCCTGTACTGCACAGCATACTAATGTTGCCTATCAAAACCTAAGTTTTCTGCTTTTTCTTAACCTATGTCATGACTGGGCCTGTATCCCTTTAATTCATGCATCTGTTTAATTATTCTGTATAGTAAGCTAAGGTTTCTTTAGTGCAGTTCAAGTATATGTCACCTACCTGGCCATTGTTAACTAGTGATGATGTCTCTTCAGAAGGTTCTCTCAATGGCTGCATCTGGATATTCTGAAATGGAAAGGAAAAGACATTTAGCTAACATTTCTAGCTACAGCAGTCATGTGATTTGATGCTGTCTGATTAAGTAACATATGCTTTACAAAATTTCAGAATGTAAGACCATGAATGCAGAAAATAAATGAAAAAAGATTACAATGTCCCTCGAAATTTCTCTTGCTACATATTCCTCTTTCATCAATTTAAGCAATAAAAAGACACCACAGCACAATAAATATCTAAATGACAAGGATCCATTGCAGACTGATTCCATTTAAAGGTCAGGTTTCTAAAACTGACATCTCACACCTCAGCATTGTGGCTGCAAAGAAAAATATCTGGTACATGACTCTCCCCAAGGTGAACCACCGCATATAATGGCTACAGCAGAAACTAATCATGTCTGCTGGGCATCCCATTAAAAGGTGATCAAATTTAGCACATATTAGTAGGCATCTCTGTGATGTACTTATCAATTCAGTCCCTATTAGTCACAGAACAATGATTCTTAACAGTACTCTGTTTTTAAAATACTAAAACAAGGTTATTTGCCTAATGAAAAATATAAGCAAACCGAGAACAAGGCTAAAACAAAGGTAAACATTAAGAAATAACAAAGAAAGCCTCCAGGTAGTACTCTTTTCAAGAACACCATAGGTGAAAGAGCCTTCTTCAAATTAGGTCCGGATATTTGGAATAAAATACCAGGTGATTTAAGAAACCAACAGATTCTATCAGCATTCAGAACCACACTAAGGAAACACCTTCAAGAAAAAGCCACTCACACCTGTTCTCATTACACTGAATAATAATCCAATCTCACACCTCAGCATCCATGTGTAAAAAATGAAAGGTCTATATATCAGAAGCTGAAAAGAGTGAATTCTCTTTTTATCGAGCTGTAAACATCGAAACCACTAAATAGCGAAGACACGGAACAGAGATTTTTTTCCAGGGGAAAAAAACACTGGGCCGTTTTCGGGACTTTGCCATTTCCTCCACTGTGGTGCGATCTCGGAGTTGGTATATTTAAGTAGGGGGGTGGTGGGGTACAACTTTATTTTGTGTTTACATTTGGGGGGGTTTTTTTGTTCGTTTTTTTTTTGTGGAGCAGCAATTTTTTTCCCTGGGAAAAAATTGCAGTTCCATGTCTTTGCTATCTAGTGGTTTCAATGTTTACAGTTCGATAAAAGAGTGTTTGCTCTTTTAAGCTTTCGAGCTTATAATATAGACCCAAAAATTAAAACCGTCCATTACTGTGGAAATTAACAATTATGCCAGTAATGTCCAGTACATCATTGCTATCTTCTGTGTCTACCACTAGGTATAAAATACTACAACTTGCTCTATTACAACACTGTAACTTTCTCTGCTTTGAAGTTACTCCATTATTTGTTATGTTCTCTCTGCATTTTGAGTCCAGGTCGTGACTGAAAAGGGTCATTAGAGCAGCTTGCCAACATGGTGAACAGATGACAATAAATAAATGTCACCAGAGTAAGTGTGCTTCCATAAACATAAGATATGACTACTCTGAAGGGTATGGCTCAGAACAAAGGGCAAAAGCTTTGAACACTAAGTATTTAGTAATACTACAATGTCTGACACCTTTACTGTATCAGGAAGAATGAGGTTATATACTATGTACTTCGGGGCAACCAGCCAACAGAGGGGCAGTTGCACTATGAAACTCTGATGACTTAGGCCTGAACAGTGGACATGCAGCCAGAATGCAAAGTTGGCAGTAAGAGAAGTGAGATTCAATTGCCCAAAGCTCTGCTTCTATGGGAAATACAAGACTACTTTTAAAGGCCAGTACTGTTAAGGGTCCAGGGCATATATTAAAGAATGCTATAAGATGCACTGTTTATAATGGTCTTCACAGCATCCATTACACACAGCAAACTCAATGCAACCTACAAAAGACTACCATAACAAAAAAAACAAACATCCTACAACACATATCCTCTTATTTGGTAAGCTAATTAGGGGACTGTAGGGAAGAGAGAGAGGAGGTCAGCAGAGGCTCCAGGAGATAAATTTAAATGTAAATCTAGGACTATAATCAGTGTCTGATTATTATAGGGGTAATTTGGGTGGCTTTCCTAGCCTCACAGGTCAAAGGGGGGGGCCCATGTTCTGCCAAATATATATACATTTTTTATGTTTAGCATTAATGCCTTTTTTCATAAGAAGCTCAAGGCAACTAAATCTTGTGACCATTATGCCTTGCCAGTTCCCACCGTAAACTATACCTTCCTTCTCAAGGAGGGTCAGCCCAATCAAACCTGGGGTGAATTTATAAATACCTATCCTATCAATTATTTCCTGCTTGATGGAAAATAATGTATTATATTGCTATATTTGCAAGCTGACTTTATTCCAGAGGTGATGAAGACAGGGAGTAATGAATCTGCTTCTCTCCGCCTTGTTTTGTTGATCTGCTGAAGCAGATATACATATTTTGTTCTGGATTTGTGGGGTAGTTTTATTTGTGAATGTACAAGTGATTCTGGATAACTGACTGTTCAAAAAGCAAAGTATTGGTTTTCTCTGAAGAATCTTTAATACACAAAAAAGAAGAAAAGTACTTTGAGTCTTTTCTGGTAACTTTGGGATTTTAAGCTTGTGATCCTCTAACAGCAAAGAGTTCATTATATATGTCGACATCGACGATCTGAAGGGGACCCATATACACACACACACACATATATATATATATATATATATATATATATATATATATATTTATTTATTTATTTATTTATTTATATACGTAGGTCTCCTTCAGAAGACTGAAAGTTCAAAAGACTGAAAATCAGAATATATAAAACTCAAAATTACCCCTTCTCCACTGAACTTGCAATCTTCTGACATAGACCCAATATTTTATATATATATATATATATATATATATATATATATATATATATATATATAAGTTTAGTATCATACAGTAAACACCCACAAAAAAGAATAAACATAGTGTGATTTAATCTTGACAGTATGGCTGGCCGAATGGTGACTATGTCAATGGTACAGAATGTTGATACAGGTAAGTGGGGTTTAGGTGGTCAGTGTGTGTGTGTGTGTGTGTGTGTGTGTGTGTGTGTGTGTGTGTGTGTGTGTGTGTGCGAGAGAGAGTTAGGGCAAGGGTCTGGAGTAAGTGAAGGATGGGTGATGTGCATTTGTGTGCCAGATTGTCTATTTTAGGGTAATGGGTAGTCTAGGGGATAGATGTAGTGTTGTTTGTGAGTCTGTCTTGTGTAGTGACAGTGTTGCTGGAAGCTTATAAGGTTATAATGATGTTAAGGTTGGGATAAGGGGCAGCATTAGGTTTAGCATTAGCACCCATTACTAAGGGGGTGCAAGGGGGCAGTGTGTGTGTGTGCGCACATGTACATTTATGTATTCTTTTGAACATGTTAATGAATTTAGGTGTTTAGGAGATTTAATATGGTGGGATCATACAGCTGCTTGACTCTCAGACTGTATTATACCAAACTGATCATAACTCTTTACTGACAGCTCAAGTACACATTTTTTAAATGCATGCACTGCAGATTGTCGCTATTTAATTATACCAAGAACAGAAAGCATTTGTGAAGGTGGAAATCCATCCTAAAACCCCATGAAAGGTGTTACTTCCACACAACCCAAATTTTATTATTCTCATTTTGAGGTCACTGGATCTGGTGTGCAATAGAGCTAAGTGCTAGGACCTCTTTTATTCTGTATTTACTTTTGTCATATCCAAACCAAGATCCAAGATCTCTGTCTAACTAACTTTGCAGATGACTGCAAACTGGGAACCACTGTCAAATTTGTATCTGAAGCACAAGCTCTTCAGCAAAAAAACAAAATACACTCATAAATACCCAGTATACTGGACATGGGCTTAAATACTAAAATAACAAAAACAAAAAAATTATCACATTTGTAGACAACCCCTTCCCCAGCATACAGTATAGATACTACCACACTTCAAAAAGAGAATATTGTTAGGGTTCCATGAACTTGTGCTAATTCCCTCTCCTTTGATCAACATCATATCTCTCAACCTCAAAGAGCAAGAAATCTGGACAAAGCAATAATAAATGGGAGTACAAAGCCCCCAAAATAGGAACACCTTTTAAATATTGCTCTTACAAACTTGGAAAGTTGACAGAATAACATGTTTTGCATTAGTATGAATTTTCTGAAGGGTGTAAAGTCTATAGCTCAAATATCTGCCATTATGTTTTGACTTCAGTTCACAATGATTTGCCAGTTTTCCCAGAAAAACACAATTTTATGAAAACACCAAAAATATGAGCCAAAATTCTGGACATTCTGTGAAAATCTGTACAGTTAGGAAGTATGATACACGTAATGAAAGTGGTCAGGAAAACCTACTTTGTTCAGCTAACTGCCAAAGGAATATCTAAGATTAAAGAGATCATTGTCTCCTCTTACACAACACTTATTAGGCCAATTTTTGAGAGCAATGCTCCCTTTGGGATGTACCTAACTAGATATATTAAATAATTTGAAAAACCCCACTGATTTCAAGCTAAGAAAGTTAATGGCTTAAAAACCCTAAGCAACCACTGAAAACTAGAAATACACCTCTGCACATATTATGGTACAGACTCCTCAGAGGAGAGCTATACCTTGATTTCCATGCCATTTAGGGGCCCTGTGGTCTTGGATTCCTTGTATCTGCACAAATCAAACAGCCTCAAACACCAAAACCAAGGATATGAATTTTTACAGCACATTAATAAGACTATACCTGCACATTAAGCAGTGTGATGCACTACCTTTCTTCAGACAGGATCTATATGACTGAATGGTTACAACCCTCCTGGACATGGGCAGTCATCACTAACTGCAATCTTGGGTATTGACTAATATCTCTACGGTATTACCTTGGGTTGAAACAGGTAGGCTTAAAATTACCTCTAGGTCAAATGTCTAGTAATCTCCTAAGATTCTATGATCCTACAAATTCACTCTGGACATAACTGGCTTAGCCCTCCTTGAGAATGAAGGATCAATCAGAGTGGGTACTGGCAAGAAGTAATAGTTGCAAGACTCCGTTGCGTTGAATTTAACAATGATTCCTATGATTTACAATTTCACTGTTTTAAGAAACAAACACGGAAACATAACCAAATGTTAACTTGAGTCAGTATGCTTAAATAGCAGTGAATGAAGCTCAGGCGGAGTTGAAGAGATGACTTTAAGCCAATACAGAGTGGATCTATTATTTAATTGTGCATTTTCTATTGTGTAACTGGTCGAAAATAGCAAGTCTTATAGACTCAGTGTGTGATCATTCAGAACATGACTGTGTTTTGGAAGGTATTGGGTTTTCTGAACAGGAATTGACTGTAGTGTAGTCACATTTCTACAAGTATGGAGTTGGCTATTGGTTTCTGCATGCATGGGAGGGCACACTGATAAGTTTAGTATACTGGAGCAGAATTTGAGAAGAAAGAACCTCCTCCTGGTGCGTATTTATAACACAGCATGTCTATTTTCTTGTTTATGAGTGTGAATGTGAGACAGCTGGCTAGTCAGTGTAGCACAGATTTAGATGCATTAATCTGGTAGCTGACCGAGTCATTGTCAACCTTCTCACACAACGTTATAAAGTGCGTTTTAAAAGGTGTGTGTGTGTGTGTATATGTGTGCACATGTTTTCACATTTGTGGGAGTAGGAGAATGTGGGACTTGATTACCAAGATATACACTAGTCTTTATTCAATGATGTGTCAGTGCATTTGTAACACTGACTTGCATATAGTATAGCAGGTACTGCTCTACAGCATTTATTGTACCAATGAACATTAGCAAATAGCAATGAGGTGTTGTATTCTATGTAGGCTTTTGGGGCATTGTCTATCCAAAGTTTGAAAAGTCAGAAACCATACAGCAATAGAAAATTAACTTATTGCTAAGTATACTGTAAAATAAAATAGTGAAACTGTATTTTTCACATGTGTAATGGCTTAATCCCTTCTTCCTTGTGCTAACATAAAACATTAAAACAAAAGTACCTGGAGTGAGGGGTTCAATTTTGTGACCTATCTTTTCTTCATCATTGGTGGGAGTTTTGGAGTATCAGTAGTGTTCTGACCCATCCTACCCTCTCTGCCAATTATGACGTTCATTTTAATTTAAATAAGAAAAAGGCAGAAGTTCACAAGTATGAAGCAGTCACAATAAACTACAGCTCTGTAACCATCACAATGCCTATAATCACTTTCATGCTTCCCTTGTCTTACCTACTACGAGTAGAATGCTGCGCTTAGATCCTCGAGTTTCCACTCCCTGTTGTTCATATTGATCAGCGGGCAAGGGGCACATAACATTCCCCTCATCTGAAGTGTGTGTAGTACTCTCACGCATGTACCAGGTGGATAACTGTCGAAGGCAAGAGAGATGAGACAAAGTGATGGTCCATATTTGTGTCCTATTTCCTTGAACTGGACATTCTGTTTCAGTGAAGTAACATAACTGGAATACACAGAAATTATATAAATTAATTGATCGACACATTCTAGAACTCTTATCAGCAGTTTATTTGGACCATTGAAACTGTACAAGTTTAACTAGAACTTGAAATTGGCCCAGAGTTAATTAGTAACTGAAAAGTATCTTAAGATTGATTTTCATTTCTCTGCCATTCAATAATATATTCAATGCAGATTATCACTGGGGGTAAAGACAAAAAAGAAAACATTAAAACAAAAGAAAAAATATATAGGTGGCAAACATTGTTTGAGATAATGCCGTGCTGCCAACAGTGGATACAGGTCCTGAAAATTGACAAAACTTTGCATCTTGTTGGCCAGTGATTAAAGCTAGAACAATGGCAGTTCATAGGTAGGTACAAGGCTATCTGCCCAAGGGCATTTATAAGCCTAGCTGATTTCCTGGTAAAGACAAAACATTAAAACAAAAAAAAAATATAGGTGGCAAACATTGTTTGAGATAATGCCATGCTGCCAACAGTGGATACAGGTCCTGAAATTGACAAAACTTGCATCTTGTT
>NC_056743.1:210553073-210663209 GCF_019279795.1 Protopterus annectens | reverse complement strand
GCTGTAATTTGAGCATTTTGAAGGTAGGCAACGTGAGGAAGAGATTGAGGTACGCTAGGTCAAGAATGGGTCTCCAAGGACAATCTTTTCTTGGAACCATAAACATCCTGGAATAAAAACCCCTGGCTAACCGATCCTCGGGTACTTGTTCTATAGTAACCTGAGATAGGAGTGGGCTCAGGATACTGGGAAAGACTGGAAGCTGACTGGGTGGGGGCTGTGGAACTCCCTGGAATGGTGGAGATGCCCACCAAGTCATGAAGTATCCTCTCTCGATGACGGAGAGCACCCACCTGTCTGTGGTAATTTTCTGCCAGGAGGGTAGGGATAGGGTTAGACATAAGGAGAAGTGGGTGGAGGTGGGCAAGGGAAGAGAGTCACAGTGGAGGAGCTCTTATCTAGGTCTGGCTGCCTCAGAAAGGAAGAAGGTGTTTAAGTGGAAAAAGATCTAGAAGCAGATTGCTTCCTAGGTTGTTTTCAACCCCCTGGACTGAGCAACAGAGGAATGGGAGGAATACCTCCTAATAAAGCTAGGGTTTTAGGGTTAGTTCCTATGGAGTCTGGGAAGAGGTGAAACCAATAAATGTTTCAGATTCTGTAAATGTATTCCTCTTTCCTGCAGTGACTTAATTAACTCTGCAAAGGCAGCTCCAAAGAGTGCTGATTTATCCAAAGAGGCATCTAACAATTTAGCTTGGACATCCAAAGATAAAGGTTGGAGTCTCAACCATGAGAACCTCTTTAAGACAGAACCAGAAGCAGACGATTTGGAAGAGGCTTCAACAGCAGCACAGCTGCACTTAATGGAGAGTCTTGTCACCTGGGAAAACATGAGCAGAAGGGTATTCAGCCTAGCCTTAGCTGATGAGTCAGGTATGCCAGATAGCAGAGTAGAGGCATTGGTCAGGGAATCCAGAGCAAACTTGGCCATATGAGTCTGGTAATTAAGTGCTCTTATGGCCAAGGTAGAAGAAGTATTTATCTTCTTCCTCAACCTATCCATAATTTACTGTCTTTATCAGTGGGAAAACGGTAAGATAAAGGTAGCTGCCTTGAAGACCTGTCAGCTGAAACTGCAATAACAGCAGCATCTGCTGGTGGATTCTTGAAAAGATACTACTCCTTTGCAGTCAGTTTATAAAATCTGTCTGGTCTATTGTTAGCAGGAGGCTGTGACTCTGAGAAGCAGCTAAGAAGGGCATCTTGGAATGCTGGAAGTAGAGGCAGAACTGCAGATGGTGAAGGCTGCTCCATCTGTAGGAGTTCAAAATATCTCTTATTGGTCTCAGAAACACCTGAGACATCCCACTTAAAATGCTGCCTAGGCAGGGAAATAGTATCCCCAAAGGAGAAATTTTCTCCAGACGAATCTAGAGTGAGGGACTCTTCTTCAGGAGTAGAAAAATCCTTAGGAGATTCACTCTGAGAACAATAGGTCAGGGATTCACCTGAGAAGGAAGACTCTTCCTCTGATTCTTTCTGTGAAACAAGTGGTTGGCCTGACTGGGGAATATTGTTCTGTAGTACTTGAAAGATCTTGAAAAGAGACTGGGAAAAGGTCTCCCAAGCTGGAGTAGGGTCTTTAGCCCTGTGTTTCTCCTTCTGTTTTCATTTTAAGGAAGTAGAAGTAGAAGTAGAAGAAGGAGCAGTAGTAGGCCTGGGTGCCAATGTTGGTGGATGGCAAGGCAGCAGAATGTCCTTCCGATGCCATGAGCTGTGGTTCCCCTTCATCATAAGAAGCTGATGGTTGTAAAGCCTCAGCGGACATACTCTGGATATCCACTGTACCAGCTTCTATTTCGGTTCCCAGTAACAGTGAAATACCCAACATCCAGAGTGATCCTGGGATGACACTCACCTCGAGAATATCACCAGACACCTGAGGTGCAGCTTGGATGTCAGGCCTAACTTTCTTAGCCTTCTTCCTTAGCAGCTTGTCAGAGGTCCCCATTCCACCTTCCATCACGGATGCCAAACGGAGATGCTGATTCTCCAAATAGAGATTTAAAGCCGACAGATGGCTTCTAAGGGTTTTGGGGACAAAAGATAGCAAATACCACAGAACATGTAGTCATGACTGACCCTAAACAAAATAAACACTGATCATGCGTGTCCTTATGTGGAATTTGTCGTCCACAAGCATACTTTCACTTCCTTGATGACATGCATCTGAAAAAGGTAAGGAAATACAAAAAACCCACAAGTGACTTATCTGAATAGAGACAGCCAGGAATGGTAATCAAAAATGGATGGCCAAAATCAAACAAATGCCGGATTACTCGAGCTGGCAATAAGACATCTGAAACACCAGGGAGTGGCGCACTGCAACTGTGGTCCCACTTCACAAAGGCGGTGCCTCCACCGACCCTGGAAATTACCGGCCCATTAGCTTGACAAGCCTTATCTGCAAAGCCATGGAGAGGATCATAATGGACCTCATAAATAAAGACATAGGGAATTTGCAGACTTTGGATCCATCCCAGTTTGGCTTTGTCAAAGGCAGATCATGCCTTCTAAACTTGGTTGACTTTTTCGAAACAGTCACTAAAGCCATTGATGAGGGAAAGGCAATCCATACAGCCTACCTCGATCTGGCGAAGGCCTTAGATACAATACCCCACTCGGGTATCATTGAAAAACTTATCAGCTTAAATGTTAACCCATACATCACAAGATGGGTTGCAAACTGGCTGAGTGACAGAACCCACAGGGTCAGAGTTGCTGGCGCCATGTCAGACTCAAAGCCTGTCACAAGTGGTGTACCACAGGGCTCAGTCCTGGGCCCACTCTTGTTTGGCATCTACTTTTCCGAAGTACAAGCAAACACAGGAGGGTTATGGCTGACAAAGTTTGCAGATGACTGCAAACTGGGCCATAGTAGAAAACACATCTGACACAGATATCCTTCAGAAGGGTCTCACATAAACGGATAACTGGTGCCAGAGCCATGGCCTAAAGTTAAATGCCAAAAAATGCATAGTCATGCCCTTCGGGAAAAACAAGGTTACCCCTAGCTACCAAATAGGTGTCAATCCACTGAGCACAGAAGAAGTTATCAGGGACCTGGGGACCCAGGTTGATAGTAGTCTGTCATTCAACACCCATGTAGCTAAAGTAGTTAGGAAGACCTTCTACATTGCCCACCTTATCATGAAGGGATTCTCATCTAGATCAAGGGAGGTCATAGTCTCCCTATACTCATCACTCATCAGACCAATGATTGAGTACAATGCCCCATTCGGAATGTATCTGACCCGACACTTGCAGCAGCTGGAGAGGCCACAAAAGTTCCTCACCAAAAGGATAAAGGGTCTCAAACATCTGTCCTATGCTGCCCGACTGAAGAACTCCAGCTCTATTCAGTCGCCACCGCTTGCTCAGAGGTGACCTTTTGCCTAACATACAAGGCCATGTCAAACCCAGATTTGATGAATATGCTTCACCTCAAAAATCTAGATCCGTCAGAGCCACAAGGGCGGAGACTTAAACCTCGACACAGCTATTAATAGGACGTGCTGGAGGGATAGATTCATCACCCAAAGACTCCCTATGCTGTGGAATAAAATCCCGGTATATGTGAGGCAGAGCACCTCGCTGGCCTTGTTCAAGAGAAATCTTGACCAATGGATGGGAGATCGCAGATATACCCCAGGGATTACCTCAGTGTCACTGCTCGACAGAGGCACAGCAAAATAATGGGTATAGTTCCCCATACTAAAGGGGTGGCGTAAGCCACAAAACTAAGGGCTAGGCTTGTAAATGCCCTCGGGCAGATAGCCTAGTATGAACCTATGAACCTATGAACACTGCGGCAGTAAAGTTCTCAATTGTGTATGTGCAGATGTCACAGATATAACCGGCATCAGTTTATGGCTCTTACATGCAATGTCGCACATACCCCTGCTTTCAAGACTATGGTATACTGGCTGTCTGGTGCTGCAAGCAGCAACTCCCTAAGGTTAAGAATACTGCAACGTGAGAATAGGAGGACATCAAGCATTCACACTACATGAATGTGTCAAAAGCAAAAATGTAACAAGAGTGATCATTTGAGAGAAAACTGAAAATCAAACAATTCTAAAATAAATTATATGCATAGGGCAAGCCTCATACCCCCCACTATACATTGCAACTATGAGATTGTGAGATCTTGCACAAAAAGCAGTCAGCTGCAATCTTATTAAGGAGGACATTCACTCATACAAGTGTTTGCTTTTTTTAGAGCAATAAAAAGTGTGCATATAACCTCTTTCACTTTCCCTCTCCATGCACACATATATGTGTGTGTGTGTGTGTGTGTGTATATTCACTTTATAATAAATACTGAAATCTCAAATTTCAGTATCATGAGACTATAAAGCTGAACATTCACACTATCGAAACCCCAAAAGCGTGAAATTCAAAATCACAACTTTTAAATATACCCTCCACCTCACAAACAGATACATACACCTTCCTCCCTACACTACAACAAACCAACTAAACACACACAAACACAACACAAGTACAAACCTACTCTATATATAAGCAGGGGGGCAAGCCACAACCCCGCTACTTATACATACTAACTCTGAGGTTGCACTAAAAAGACAAAGACACTAAACCCACCACTACATACTCTATATTCCCCTTGCCCAAACACACACCACATATGTACAAACACCACCACTCTCAACACTTACAGACTCGCACCCTTACTGACCCCACCCTAACCTACACCTAAAACTTCCTACCACACTCACATGCACTCAAATCCATACACAAAATCCTTAAAAAAAACAGCACTTACCTGAAACTCCACATATATCCACACAACGGCAGGCAAACCATATGCCACAGCACACCGCACCTTACAAACACAGCAAATCCCACATACATCAACTCCACAACTGCAAATTCGACACTTTGAATTCGATCAAGTGCAGTTTCGCTCAACTGCACTTTCGGCATTTTCGTCTCGAGATACTGAAATTTGAGATTTCGGAACTTTGAGATAGTCAAGTGCTTATATTTTTAGATATATATATATATATATATACACACACACACACACACACACACACACACACACACACACAAGTACAGACACGTGTATGTAGGTATATATATATATATATATATATGGGAATATGTCAGAAGACTGAGTTTTCAGAAACTTAATATTTATATGGTCGAGACCATATAATCGAGTTTCCAAAAAACTCAAACTTCAACCCCACAAAAATCTACCTTTCTTTATGGTTTTGCAGGGAGGCACTCCTGCACCCCCCACTCCCCCTCCAAATGATATATACCAACTCTGAGATTGCACTACAGTGGGGAAAGGATAAATTTACTCCTAAATAGTAGTAGGAATGTAAACATACTCCTAAAGACCACCTCTATAGAGATCGTCGCAAACTCAACCAATTCAACCCTGACACTTTTACTTCCACTTTGTCCAATGTAAAATGGTCCTTCCATCAACACATCCCTCTCAATGATGCCATAACATCTTTTAATAAAATATTCCAAGACATATTTAACTCCATGGCACCTATCAGAAAAATCAGAATAAAATCTTACTCATCCCCCTCTCTCACAAAACATACCTGCTCCATTATACATAAAAGATACAGTATCTGGAAAGCCTGAGTCAAAAATACGACCCCTATTCTACTTCAAAGATAAAAGGAGCTCAGAAACTTGTCCAAAAAAATTGTTAACGTCAACAAAACTTCTTCTGTTCCAACCAACGTAATCCACATAAAAATCCCAAAATTTCAGGAATTCCATTAATAATTTTTTTTATCCTGGCAATCCTTGAACTGGCAACACCTTCCCACAGAATACTGTTACTAAAACTGCCACTCTCCTTAACAACTACTTCATTGAAACAAAATAGTAATACCTCCTCTTCCCTTCTCTTCCTTTAGCCCCCAACATAATTCCTCTCCATATACAGCATAATACTTCCAATACCCCCTCTTCACCCCCAAACATGACCCCTTTCAATGCCTTCTGTTTCAAAGCTGTCCCCACCCCCTTCATCAAATCCCTCCTTTCCAAACTCAAACCTTGCTCCTTCTTTGCTTATATATACTGCCTGCCTTCTTTCTCAAAATTGCTGCAGAATCCATTGCCTACCCCATCTCCATACTCATAAATCATTTCATTACTGAAGTCTGTGTTCCTGATTTATGGAAATCCTTCTACACTATTCCTTTTCATAAGGGCGGAAACTCTTCCAATCCATCTAACAATAGGCCCATCGCCATCCTGTCCCCCATTTCTAAAATTCTGGAAAAGTGTATTCACACTCAGCTTCTCAAACACCTGCTTGGTAATAACCTGTTAAGATCTACCCAAAAGACCCCACCACAGTACTATCCTTCACCCATACAGTAGCAGAGACCTGGGACAACAACATGTTAGTCTCCTGTTTATTTCTTAATCTCTCTAAAGCTTTTGACGCTGACTCGAAACTTCTAGCTAAACTTTCCAACCTCTGGTTCTCTACTTCCTCCTTAAACTGATTCTCAAGTTACCTCACCCACAAGGCAACAATCCATTCGCTGGCAAATGGTCTTCTCCCCCTTCCAACCTGTCAACATTGGTGTCACACAAGGATCTATCTTAGGCCCCCTATTGTTCAATATTTTCACCAACAATCTACATTCTGCCTGTAACCTCACAACACTCCTCCAAATATGCTAATGATTTTACTCATTACCACTGCACATAGCATCCCTGATCTCTTATCTCTAACTCAAAACTCCTTTTCTTCTGCTGAAACATGGCTCTCTGACAATCAACTGATACTTAATCATAAAAAAACTAAATGTCTTCACTTCCTTCCTAAAACACTGGTACATGATAAATCCTCCTTTTCCATCATCTCCCTCAACAATTCTGTCATTAAACCTGAACCCCATACCAAACTACTAGGCATCATTACTGATGATGAATTAAAATAATGAATACACATCCAACATTGTTTAAAGAAAACACACCAGAAACTTGGTCTACACTATCATAATCAGAAATTCCTTAAATCTTCCTCCAAAATATCCCTAGCCCAGTCTCTCTCATTACCTTGTCTTATGTATGCACCCCCTATTCTTACAAATACTCAAACTACTCTACTCGACAAAAAACTTGAACAAACTTATAATAAAATTGCCAGATTTGCCACTAGTCACCCTTATAATTCCCATCACTATCTCACCCTTAAAGCACTCCAATGGCCCAAATTCTTTAACCAACTATTACTTCAGTAACTACACATTACCCATTCAATTCTGAATAACTCCTCTTCCTGCCCCTCCATCTCTAACCTAGTATCTTATTACAACCCCTGTCGTCTCCTTCACACAACAGACAATCTCCTCTCTGTTATCTACAAACCTAACAAGAATACTGGAAAATCTGAGTACAAGTACTCTTTAGCCTATGCCTGGAACACACTTCCCCTTAATATAAGACAGAGCTCACAAAAATACCTGTTTAAGGATGAACTTAAAACCATCTACTAAGGACTTGGTTCTACCCATGTCTAAACCCCACGACAAGTTTATCATTTACTCATCTAATTTATATCGCACCCTTCTTTCTCCTCTTCTCTCTCTCTTATAATTCTATATCATTTTTTTATGGATTTTATATTCAAAATATATTCCTGAATTTAAAACTTAACAATTGTATCAGCACCATGTTCTGTCAAATACATTAAATGCATCTCATATCTTGTACCAATTCTGTAATCTTATTGTTACTTTTATTTTTATCTCATCTATAGTATGCAATGATGTTAACTGTTGCTAATATTCCTCATGTTATGTCTTCTGTATGACTGTTAAGTTGTATGTTTCTAACTTTTACAAGATTGTAAGCTAATTGGAGCTTTTCTCCTCGGGTCTCCATTGAAAATGGGCATGTGACTCGGACTAACTCTATTAACAAATGTCAAATAAATAAACAAATTTCCCAATCCTCACTGTATCGTTATCTCCATTCAAAAGCTTTGGGTTTTCAAAAACTTGATCATCTGACAGAGAGTCATACATACATATATAGACAGACATAATGCACTATTATTATAATGTAAAAACTGGTACACCCGCTGATCCTGGCAAAATTATACGTAAAGACTTCACAGTTCCCCCTTATTCACATTTATTGCCCCTGACTAACTCAAAATTTCATGCTTGCTATCTGAAAAACACCTATTGTGAAATCCCTCTCCCAAAACTAACTCATCCCACGCCACTGACTTCCAGCCCATCTCCATTCTTTCCATACTGGTAAAATCCTTGAAAAATTAGGTTGCAATCAACTCACCCATTACATCTCTCAACATCATTTACTATCCTTAAAGCAGCTTGGCTTTTGGGCTGGTAGGAACAGTTCTACAGCACTCTAGTCACTTATTGATGACATTCTCCTAACTATGAGTAAAGATCTCATCATTGGAACCATCTTTATTGATCTTTCCAGAGTTTCCAATGTGGTTGTCCACAGCATTCTCTTACATCACTTAACTGAAACTGGAATTAGCCCAGATGCATCTCCCTGGTTTACAAATTATATTTCCAATTGGAACATCTTGTTCAGTTTCAAAAACACCCTCTCTACATCAGCCCCTTACCATAAAGGAGTCCCCCAGGGCTCCAATCTGGCTCCTCTTCTGTTTTTTTTTTTATTTCCATTAATAAATACCACGAAACCTCCTGCACTTCTATGTTGATGACAAGGTCTTATTTCATTCAAACTTGACCTCCTCCGCCAAACACCAACTACAAGGTGACTTTTTTTCTCTTTTTTCTTAATAACAAAAAGCCAAGTCTGAGTAATTCCAAAACTAAACAAATATTGCTTGGTAGCTTCCATAAATGGAAAGAAAACTCTCAATCACTTCCTATTCATGACCATTTTGACAACTCCATTTTTCAAGTCTTCTCCTTCGAATCTGGTGGTCCCCTGCCATAAAGAAATCTTCTCCTTCTAATCTGGTGGTCTCCTGCCATAAACAAAGTCTACAACAGAAGAAAGAAACTGTTGCAAAAAAAAGAGCAAAATCCCATGATTGGAGAAACTCCCTGGTCAGCCTCATTAAGAAGCTGAGATCCCTCAAAATCCTCCAAAGCTAGTTACGAAAACAAAATTGCCACCAACTCTAAAAGACGACCACAAAGCATTCTATAGCTATGTCAAGAATCTCAATGGCAACACTCAGGTCTGCTCTGAGTTACAACACAACGGCACTAAATATACAGAACCAACTGATATTGCCAACATTCTGGCAGATAGGTTCAGTGCTAACTTTACCCCCCTGTCGTCCCCTAAAGGGCCCATCTCTATACCAGAAGAATGCAAAGTTTCTGTAATCACGGCTGCACAGGTAAAAAACACACTATCCAAAGCCAAGAACATAGCATCCATGGGACCTGATAACATCCCAGGCTGTGTTCTACGTGAACTACAGAATGATCTGGCACCCCACCTAAGTACCATGTTCAATCATAGCCTCACCTCAGGCTATGTGCCCACTGAATGGCGCACAGCGATGGTTATCTCACTCCACAAAGGGGGAGCCACCACAGACCCCAGAAACTACCGCCCCATTAGCCTAATGAGCCTGGTCTGCAAGGTTATGGAATGTATCATCATGGAACTCATAAACAATGACATTGGTAATCTCCAAACTCTGGACCCCACCCAGTTCGGGTTTGTAAAATGCAGATCATGTCTCCTAAACCTGATAGACTTCTTTGAAGCAGTCACCAAAACCATAGATGAGTGTAAGGTGGTTCACACAGCCTATCTAGATCTCGCCAAGGCTTTCGACACCATCCCCCACTCTGGAATTATAGATAAACTCACTAAACTAGGTATAAATCTCTATGTCACAAGATGGGTTGCCAACTAGCTCACTGACAGAACCCACACTGTGAAAGTAGCAGACTCCAAATCCAACTTCAGACCAGTGACAAGTGGAGTATCACAGGGTTCAGTCCTGGGTTCTCTCCTGTTTGGTATCTACTTCTCTGAAGTACAGGAAAACACAGAAGGTCTTTGGCTAACTAAGTTCGCAGATGACTGCAAACTAGGAGCCATAATCAAAACTCCAAAAGATGTGGACATCCTACAAAAGGGCCTCGCTGAGACAGCTGCCTGGTGTCAAAGCCATGGCCTCAAGCTCAATGCCAAAAAGTGAATTGTCATCCCTTTTGGTAAAAACTGTACCCATGAACTACCACATAGGTGGTAGTCTACTTATCACTGAAAGTGTGATAAGAGACCTTGGGACACAGGTGGACAGTAGTCTCTCCTTTGATAAACACATTGCCACAGTAGTCAGAAAATCCTTCTATTTGGCACACCTCATCACAAAAGGTTTCTCATTCAGGAAAAAAGAGGTCATTGTTCCCCTCTACTCGTCACTCATTAGACCCATCATAGAGTACAATGCCCTTTTTGGTATGTACCTCACAAAACAACTACAATAACTAGAAAGGCCACAGAAATACCTCACAAAGAGGATTACTGGCCTCAAACAGATGCCCTATGCAGACCGTCTCAAAAAACTGCAGCTTTACTCTGTCGCATATCACTTACTCAGAGGCGATCTCTGCCTAACACACAAAGCTAAATCAAGCCCAGAGCTTTTAGACATGCTCCACTTAAAGAAATCCCAATCTCTATGAGCTATACGCTCTAGGGACCTAAACCTTGTCACCACAATAAACAGAACATGCTGGAGGGATAGATTCCTGTCCCAGAGACTTCCCATACTCTGGAACAAACTACCTATCTATATCAAACAAAGCTCCTCATTAGCATTCTTCAAGAAAAATCTTGATGATTGGATGGGAGATAGGAAATACACCCCTGGGATCACTTCTGTGGCTCTGCTCTACAGTGGCACAGGAAAATCATTTTCTTGGGTGGCGAAAGCCGGGTACCTTTTGGCTAGGCTTATATAGGCCCAAGGGCCAATAGCCTAGTACCTACCTATGAACCTATGAATACCTTGGTACATGGCTTGATCCTGCACTGAACTTCTACCTTCACCTGGAACAAAAACAGAAGACACAAATTCCCTCTTATTTTTGGTCTTATAAAATTTCCCCCTTTCTACTCAGACCAACTGGGAATGCCATAGGCAAAGGCATTCTTCTACCACAGCCTGAATATGGACTTTTACTGGTTGCAGCAGCTTCAGAAGTATAACTACTCTATTTGTCATTTCATTACCCTCTTCCCCTAAAAATGAGCATCATCTCATGCTTAATAAAGCCAGTTGGCAATCTAGCCAAATAAGTACCAACCTGCTTCTTGGATTCCAACTTTGCAAGAGCTTCATAGAACCTCCAGCCTCTTCCAATAACCCCCAAGTTACAGCCCAAGAAGTCTTAACCACTATGGTCCACTTCTTAAATGTCCCAGAACCAGACGTCATTGCAATAACCATGTCCTCTCGATCCTAGGCCTCAAACTGTGGGAATCCCTCCCTTCTAATCGTAAAGACCTCAACTCATACCCAGCATTTTGTGCTCAGCTTAAAGATCATCTGAAGTCCAATTCAGTTTGCAAATGCTTTTCCTCTGTACATAACACAGTCCTACCACTCTCTCCTTCACAAGTCAGGCACTTTGTCTTTATCACTTAATTTCCCTACATTAATATTTGTCATCTTTGACATTTTATATAAGCTGTATATAGTTATATTCTGTGTGCACTTACCTTACTTTTGCTATCTTTTACACTTTTTGCTCCATCCCTATTTCACTGTCTTTTTCCCTCCTTAAACTAACCATCCTTTCCTACTGTTCACTGTACTTTGTACTTTATTATGGTTATCTATTTGCTACTGTCAAACATTTTGCTTATATTCATAATACCTCTTGTTAACTTGCTTCTCTACCGTCATTTACATTTGCCTAGGCTAAGGATGAAATAGGTCCATTTGGATCAGTGCTCTAGTTCCATTTACCAAACTGTGTACATATATATATATATATATATAAATAAAACAAATTAAATAAATAAAATGATGCACAGTGTCATAGGTTTGGTCTTATCCATCCCGTGATCGATAATTATATATTATCCGTAATGAGAATGTGTGATCATACGATTAATAATTTGAAGGGACTCATGCATGTAATAAAGCATTTAGGAACTGTTTCTGTCCATTTGTAGTTCATGGGGAAATCTTGGGGTAAATTTTCTGTTTCCCATCCATAGATCTAATTTGCACTTTAATTTAGACACAGCCGAACTTGGATTTATGTGGATGGGGAGCCTGTTCCAGAGTAGCAGTATCTTTCATGGGATATACTTGTCCCTCCAAACCATTCAGATTATGTTATAGAAGAGGATTAGATCCCTAGATTAAGTATTTTTGATGCGGTCTAACTTGCTGATGTGCAAAAACATCCATCAGTATTGTGTCAGAAGATGACTTGCATGCCAGTCACAATGCACCTCTCAGCAGTCTGTATCCTTTTATTAAGGTATCTCTGTGGGCATTTCAGTTGTTGCATGTGTCTGGACAAATACATGCTAAAGGGGTCATTATATTCAATGACTGGCTTAATGAGGTCTGAGTAAAAGGGGGACAATGACATCCCCAGATCTAGACACAATCCTTTTGTTTATAAGCTGTGCAGTATAGAAGGACATTTAACAATTGAAATGTGTTTGTCAAAAGTTAGGTCACTGTCCAGATATTTTCCAAAATCTCAAACAACTGGGTCGACTCTCAGGGACGTATTTGTCAATGTGGTAGCTTCCAGGAGAGATGACTTCCCAAAGAATGCAATAATGTACTTTTGGCACCAGTTAATTATTTGAGACAAACCTTCCTGCAGGATGGCTAAGTTACTTTGGGAGTCAATGACTTCTCCTACCTTATCGTCATCTACAAACATAGTCAGTCAGAGCCCTTTGGCATTGCCTTTTACTTCAGAAAAGTAGATGCCAAACAGGAGAGGTCCCAGCTCAGATCACCAAGAAAAGTACAGTTTTGTACCTACCATAAATGTAGATGTTCGAGGATCTACATTGCTGCAGTCATAACCTGTGGGTAGTCCGCTGTCCTCGATCGGCCCGAATACCAAAGAGCTGGGCTGGCGTCGGTCATTGTCACCTAGAGCTGACGTCAGTACGTCGTAGTACATAAGCGCATGACCGACGCCATATCCTCAGTCTTTCTTGCCCCAGATGTCAGAAGGCCTAAGAATGAAAGAAGGCCAGAGCCAAAATAGTAAACGCCCAACAACTACCAGTGTGGAAATAAAGATAATCCTAAAATAAAAACACAGCAACCACAAACTATAGAGGGAAGGAGGGAGGGATAATTGACTGCAGCAATGTAGATCCTCGAACATCTACATTTATGGTAGGTACAAAACTGTACTATGTTCTTTGTCTCACATTGCTGCAGTCATAACCTGTGGGTAGAATCCCAAAGCAAAGGAAAAGGGAGGCTGGCAAACTAAATAGCATTAGGAGCTGCTAACATGCCCTGTAAAACTGCAGTGGCAAACCCAGCCCTGGACTTGGAATAAAGAGGGAGATGGTAATGCTTAGTAAAAGTGTGTACTGAACTCCAAGTAGCTGCCTCCAAAATATCCTTAGTAGCTACACCCTCAAAAAGCAGTAGATGTGGCAGTAGCCCTAGTAGAATGAGGTCTGATCCCAGCAGGAACATTCTTCCCATGATGAGAATAACAAAAGCAATACATTGACCAATCCACTTTGAAATAGTCTGCTTTGAAACAGCTTTCCCTTGTGAACCCAAAGCAAAAGAAACAAATAACTGTTGAGTCTGTCTGAACTCCTTAGTTCTGCTCAAATAGTAACGTAACTGCCTGTGGATATCCAAAGAATGCAAGACTTTTCCCCCTTATTTTGGGGATCAGCATAAAAAGTAGGCAAATGAATAGACTGGTTCAAGGCCACATTAGAAATCACTTTAGGCATAAAAGTAGGGTTAGTTCGCAAAGAAACTCTATCCTTATGAAATATCAGAAAGGGTTCAACTGCCATGAGCGCCTGCAATTCAGATACCCTCCTAGCAGAAGTAATGGCCAACAAAAAAGCAGTCTTCCAAGACAAAACTTCAATTCGGACGTAGCTGCAGGTTCAAAGGAGGTAAAGTAAGCTTCTCCAACACAAAATTGAGATCCCAGGAAGGAGTAGGAGCTCACGGGGGTCTTATATTCTTTGCCCCTCTAAGAAATTGTTTGAACAAAGGGTGAGAAAATAAAGGAGGGTCACAATCATAGTGAGCAGAAATGGCTGCAGCATGAACCTTCACAGAAGAGAATGACAAACCCTTGTCCAGTAATTCAGTAAGATACTGTAGTGCAAAACTCAAATTAGGCACTGAAACATCAAAGCCCTTTGCTGTGCTCCAAAGAAAAAATCTCTTCCATTTATCAGCATAAACTTTTCTAGTACTAAGCCGCCTGGCTTCCAAAATGACATCTAAAACCTGTTGAGGAAGCTGAGACCCCACCGGCTCCATCACCGAATACGCCAGGCTGTCAGATGCAGGGACTGCACCCGAACGTTGAGAAAATGATTGTTTGACTGGGATAACAAATGAGGAACCTGTGGCAGAAGCCAGGGAGGCTCCTGAATTAAACTCCTCAGCAGAGGATACCAATGCTGACGTGGCCAATCTGGTGCTATTAGAATCATGCAAGGCTTGTCCCGCCTGACTTTCAAGAGTACCTTGGGAAGAAGAGGCAGAGGAGGAAAAGCATAAACGTGAAGGTTGTTCCAACTGAAAGACAGAGCATCCACTTTCCAAGCATTTGGGTGGAACATCTTTGTGCAAAATTTTGGCAGTTGAAAATTCAGTGGAGAAGCGAACAGATCTATGTCTGGAGTTCCCCAAGCCACGGTCAATTGTTTGAATACCTGAGGATCCAGTTTCCACTCGTGGGGATCCACAATCTGCCTGCTCAATACATCTGCTAGGGAGTTCTGTGCTCCTGGCAGAAACCGTGCTTGAAGATTGATTTGCAAACTCAGAGCAGTTTCCCACAAAATCATTGCTTGTCTGCAAAGAGGGTAGGAATGGGTTCCCCCCTGCTTGTTGATGTACCACATGACTGTTGTGTTGTCTGTTTGAATCAACACCTGTCCCGGCTGAAGTAGATCCTTGAAGGCCATCAAAGCAAATTGGACTGCTAACATCTCATTCATGTTGATATGCAAATGTAGTAGTTTGGGAGGCCACATGTCTTGTATCCATTTCCCATTGAAGTGTGCTCCCCAAGCCAAGTCCGAGGCATCCGTCGTTAGGATCTGACTCGCCTCTGGTCGGGTCACAGAGAGTCCCTTGTTTAGGTGACATTCCTGAGCCCACCACAAGAATTCCTTCTGGATGCAAGGTATAATCCGAATGACAGTGTCCAAACCGTGGCAGTGTTGAGTCCACACACTTTTGAGATACCATTGTAGCTTCCTCATATGCAGTTTGGCATTGGGGAGTACTAGAATGCAAGATGCCATGAACCCCAAGGCTTGAAGGACTGTCCTTGCAGTCAGCCTGGACATTACTGATAACTGCTGGAAGTATAGATGAAGAGTTCTTTGTTTGTCCGGGGTCAGAAATGCCATCTGAGAAGCTGTATTCAGTCTCACACCCAGAAAGCACATGTCCTGAGAGGGCACTAGACTGGACTTTATTTCGTTCACAGAATACCCTAGGCACCTTAAAACTGCCATTACATACTGGAGATGTTGTAGTAACTTGTCTTTGTTTTGAGCAAGAATCAGGCAATCGTCCAGATAAGGATAAATTTGTATTCCTCTCTGTCTGAAAAAAGCAATTAAAGGAGCCAGAACTTTTGTGAATACTCTGGGCGCAGTAGATAAACCAAAGGGCAATGCAGAGAACTGATAATGAGAAGTACCAGCCCGAAATCTCAGGAATCTCCTGCAGCTGGGCCTGATAGGGATGTGAAGATAGGCCTCTTTGAGATCCAGGGTTACCATCCAGTGATCTTTGCCCAGCATAGGCAGAAGTTGTAATGTTAACATCTTGAACTTTGGAATGTCTAGGTAGGTATTGAGAATGGACAAATCCAGAATAGGCCTCCAAGTGTTTCCTTTCTTTGGCACTAGGAATAAACGGGAATAAAAACCTAGGCCTACTTCTGACGGAGGGACCACCTGAATTGCCCCCATCTGTAAAAGTAAAGAAATTTGCTCCTGAGCCTCCATCCTTTGCTGAGGAGGCACATCCAGCATGCCTTTGAAAGGAGGAAAAGTGTGAAAATAAAACTTGTACCCGTGATTTATTATATCCAACACCCATTTGTCCTGGGTGACCAAATGCCAGTTTTGTTTGAACAGTACCAACTTTCCTCCTAGAGGAGCTGCCAGTAGAGAAGGGTCTGGCAGCGGAAGATACAGGTCATTGGGACTGTTTACGAAAAGGCTGACCCCTGCCCTCACCAGAAGACTGTGCAGGAGAACTCCAAGTCCTAGGTCTGAAAGAACCCTGAGCATGAGCTCTGCCTCTACCATGCCTAGACCTGCCCTTAGACTGATAACCCAAAGAAGGAAAAGACCATCCTCTAGCAGGCCAATTCCTACTAAACTTAGGGGGCTGCACCTGCATAAAATCTTTGACCGTCTGCATAGACTTAGCCTTATCTTCCATCTTTTTCAAAACCGATTCCACAGAAGGACCAAAAAGTACTTCAGATTGAAGAGAAGCATCCAAAATCCGAGCCTTAACATGTTCTGACAAATTTTGCTCCTTAAGCCAGGCATGTCTACGAATAACTGAACCTGTAGCAGCCACCCTGGATGCAGCCTGAAGAGCATCGAAACCACACTGCAAAGAATGCTTGCCAACTTGATCTGATGCATGAACCAACTCCTGGAGCTCCTTACACTCTATACCCTCAGATAAAGCATCCACCTTAGATTTCAATTGACCTAACAAAAAATTCTGATACTTCAGCATATGAAATTGGCAATTCAAAGCCCTCATAGCTAACGTAGAGGAGGTGTAAACTTTTTTCCCCCATCTATCTAAAGCTCTAGAATCTTTAACCAAAGGAACTGGATTCTTAGCCACAGAAGCCCTAATACCCTTCGGACCTTGAGTAATAGTTTCCGGATCAGCTCTAGGACTCTTGTACAAATACTTATGTGCTTCAGGAACTCTATAATATCTGTCTGGCTTAACAGGGGCAGGAGGTAAAGAATCAGGATTAAGGGAAGATTCAGAAAAAACATCCAGAACAACTTCTAAAACAGGAGGAATAGCCAAGGGCCTATGCTGTGGCAGAAACAAAAATTCCCTGAGCCGTTTCCGAGAATCCGAAAAATCCTGACCTTCCCACTTGAAATGCTCCCTCATGGAATATAAAGTTTCAGAAAAGGAAAAATCCTCAGGAGGAGAAGCAGAAGGACAGGAGTCCTCTGCATCCGAATCCAAATAAACAGGGAATTCATGAATTTCTTCAGCTGAGGAATCAGAGTAGTCTGAGGAATGATCCATCCCCTCTAAATCTGCCTCCACCCTAGGCCTCTTCTCCGGGGGGGACATAGAACCCCTGATCAAAGTAATCAAGTCCTCAGCCATTTTTAACATATGCTTTTTAGGAACAGGGGCTGGAGAGCTAGAACTATGACCAGGGCCAACATGACAAGGTTTGGCCTTAGCATGAGCTTTAGCCACTAAAGTAGAAGGCCTGATAACCTTCTGTAAAGATGGAACTACAGACACCCGAGAAGCACCTTCAGCCGGGCCTAACTCCTGAGAGGCCAACTCCTGTAAAAGTAAAGGTTCCCCATGGAATTCAGCCGAACCCTCGGCAGGATCCACAGCTTCAACCGGAGGCTCCGTAGAACCGGCGTCCGCAATGGACGACTCATCCGGTTTAGACTTCAAAGATCTATCTTTACGCTTTTTAGCGGTAGCGGGCGTCGGAGGATCCGATGGCATGTTATAGTTACACCTTTTACCGAAAACAAGCCTGGCACAGTCTAATCTCCGTTTAATGGTGCGCTTGTTAAATCTAGCACAAAAGCGACACCCGACCACGTCGTGCTCAGGCACTAAGCAAGGAATACAGAAAGAATGAAAATCCTTATGAGGTATCCGTTTCCCACAAGAAATGCAATTATTAACTTTTTCTGACATCCGGATAACTGAGGCAAGAAAAGACAAAGATTTCCCCAACGGGGTACTTAGCCCAACTTGGTCTTCAGTTTGAAACTCGATAAATGAAAATTTCAGAACGCCGAACGGCACTTGCAAACGCTGCTTCTGCTTCGGACCACGCGGCAAGAAAGACTGAGGATATGGCGTCGGTCATGCGCTTATGTACTACGACGTACTGATGTCAGCTCTAGGCGACAATGACCGACACCAGCCCAGCTCTTTGGTATTCGGGCCGATCGAGGACAGCGGACTACCCACAGGTTATGACTGCAGCAATGTAAGACGAAGAACATCTGCACTGGTGACTGGTTTCTGTTTAAAGGTAATTTTGATTTCCTACATCCTATCTTTGAGCCAGTTGGAAAATCCAGCAATTGACATGGGCTATTCCCAAATTATTTAGCTTTTCTACTATGCCTGAGTGGGGAATTGTGTCAAACGTTTTGGCTGGGTTAAGGCCAATTGTCTCCAACTCACAGTTAAGTGAAACCACTATTTGTTGCGTTTAGTGGACCTGCCAAATAAAGAGATTTCTGTGGTTTACCTAACAGAAACATGAAGTGACTTTTTTTTTTCTTCAAGCAAAATTAACACAAACACACACATATATATATATATATATATATATATATATATATATATGAGAGAGAGAGAGATCTTTATATACCTATCTTTCTATCTATATATGGATGTTTGTCATAGAATGGTCACATCGACATTCTAAATATGGACATACCAATGTTGAAACACAGAACTTTGACACATCGTGCAAATGCTCTGAGGATTACCCTGGAGTAGGTTAAGTCAACAGCAAGCCACACTGCATCTCCATACCTTCTGCTAATTTTATATATCTGTCTATATCTATATATATCTATCTGTCTATATCTATATATATCTATCTATCTATATGTATATGTATATATATATATATATATATATATATATATATATATATATATACACACATATATATATACATACTAACTCCAAGGCTGTGCAATCCCCAGATAAAGGGAGTATTCCCCTACCCAGAGATAGTTAACCTTGTGCACATGTTGTCCATCTGTTTTTACTGAGCAAATGGTGTTGACAAAACAGACTTCAATGATGTGCCCGTTTGACTACAAATATAGCCATATACATAGATACATATGCACACATTTCTGTCTCTAAAAGCATGTGTATAATGTAAGAACAAGTTCTTGCAAATCTAGGCCAAATTCTTTCTACTTTTCCAGTAGTCAAACACACATATATAAGGATTTTATCTTTTTTCTGCTTCTCCCCCTCCTCAAAATGCAAAGAGTAGCACATGCCTCTCACTCTCAGGAATAAATCTAACTTTGGTGAACATAGTTTCACATCCACTAAGTAATCACATTACAGAAAATCAAAAAACATGCTTTTTTCAGTTTGCCTTGCTCAAAACTTACTACTGAAGAAACAAGTGATAGAATGAAGAAATCCTCCAGAGAAACAAAAGAAAAGCTTGCCCAATAGTAATAAACTCACTGAAAGAATCATGGGAAGAGTGTAGGTAACCATAACACAGTAGTATAAGCAATATCCCAAACAGCTAGGATGGCTAGAAATGCAAAATAAGCTAAAGTTTCAACAACTCACCATTACGCATAAGATTCTGTACCATCCTAGTAATACTCCTATTCTCAGTAGTCTCATCTCTCCCTACTCTAATCTTACTACTCTTCGCTCAGCAAATAAACTACTGGTCACCATCCAGAAATCCCACAACAGAGCAGGTGATTCGCTTTTCTCAAACTCTGTGGGGAAGACTTGGAATAGGCTTCCCAGCATACCTGCATCTCAGTCATCATTACCACTCTTCAAAAAGCAACTAAAAATCTTCCTAAAAATACAATGGCTATGCCCTTGTACTAACCCTGACTGATACTCCCCAGTACAACATCGCTGTATACCTTGCACCCAAAACCCATAGTGTGGAATGAGTAATCTTTCACTTAACCCCCCTTTTTTATGTTCCTACTCCCAGGGAAATATCACTGTATTTGATCTTTGTATACTCATTCGGCTATTAGCAAAACTCTACCATCTGTATACAGACTAACTATCTTTTTACTATGAGTATAACATTCTGTTTTAAATGCATATACACAAACTCTCTTGTGCATTAAGTTATACTTTAAGACTACCTGAATTCACTTTTTAAATCTGTGCCTTCATTCCTAACATACAGTATGTTGAATATCATACCCTTTACCATGTAAATAGTACTATATTGCTGTATTAAACTCTGTACTCAATAATGTCATACCCTTTACTATGTAAATAGGACTTTATTTCTGTGTTAGACTTTGTATCGATAGTACTGTACTGCTGTGCCAAACTCTGTACTGTCTTTCTCTATAGTACTGTACTCCTGTCATAAACTCTGTACTCACTTCTCTCAATATTAAGTTCTTATTTGAAAATTCTTCTTTTTTTCTTTTATGCTTATCTGTATTATTTACTTAATGTGGAGCTTATCTCCCCGGGCCTCTACTGAAAATGGACATGTATCCAGTTGGACTAGCCTGGTTAACAAATGTAAAATAAAATAAATAAATAAATAAATAAAATATTACATTGTTTTAACAGACAGGGCATTTTAAATGTGAGCTAAGTTGATGCATTTCTCCTTCACAGACCTTCCCCACAAGAAATTAATTAAAAAAAAAAAAGTGCAGTGAAAATGAAGATGGTGAAACAATGATCCTCCCCCTAACGTTAGGTAAAAAAAAAAAAAAACTATGTACATCCACACTTGGTAACATACTTTGCCCTTGTGACTCACCTTACTCACTATATTACATTATAAAAACTGCAAAACAAGAACTATGACTACAAAACTAGACTTATTACTTAAATATTTTATTTACTACTGTTTAATACTAGTGGTCATTCCATTTGTTTTGACTAGAGAAAGAACAAATTTAAGTACACTCTTTAAATAACAAATAATTTTAGGTAGAAGGTGAAGGGAATAGAACCAGAGATAAGAATAAGATGTGAGGGGGAAATATGAGGATTACTAAGTGCCATTTGGTAAGAAAGGAGCTCACTCGGGTACATGCCTACCTCATTTTAGTCTGTCAGTTACTGCAGAGGATTTTGTTTATGTGCTTTTAACAAGCTACTTCCATTGGCACAGGGTTTGATTTCCTCAGCCCACATTTGCTGCTGTGTGACCCTGACCAGACAGTACATTGGCACAATTACAAACTTGGGCTACTCCCCTTAATAGTCTCCAAGACTGTCTACCTAGTTACTATCTATGATCAATGAATAATGAAGTTGAATAATGCGGTTGAGCAGAACAGAGGAAAGACATATTTAGGAATTTATTCGACTGCAGCTGATATAGACTGTGGAATATGCACAGCAGACTGTTAAGAAAATAAGTAATGGAAGTACGTGATACTGCCATTCCTAAAACCTTTACCATTGGCAGCTTTGAGTAGGAATTTTTGAGATGGATACAAATCTGGGAAAGATGGGATCAATTTAAGTTTTACAGACACTGATGCCCATATGTGGGACATTATTTTAAAGCTGTGGTCTGTGCAGTGAGGTTTAGTTATTCGGTAAAGAGGGGGTGGAGGTTGACTGGAATCAAAGATTACACGTTGTGATCCATTTTATTAGTCTGCTGGCAAAGAAAGGGAAATGTTCTAGGTTCATTAATTTACAGGGTAGATGTACTGCTAAGGAACACCTCTGTTGTATGGAATGACACTTTAATTTACCACTAACAATACAATGAAGCTCTATTCATGGTGACAGTGCAATAGAGCTAAAGTGGCTGTTGGTAAATAGTCTGCAGAGATGAGAGTTTTTTTCTTACAGGCAGGTCACATTCAACCCAGCAACAGATGACAAATTTAATTATGACTATTTGCCACTTTTTTTGAGGGGAGATAAATGGAAAATATTTTCCACCTAAAATAGTAGTCACTTTTGATTTGGGTATATTGACTTAGCACTGAAGTTGCAAATTTGGTGTAATCAGACACCCAGATATTTTAAATGTGAGGTAGCTTCAACAGGCACTTTTTTATTGTACAGTATGCTCTAGTGTTGTGCGACTAACAATAACTTTTTCTTGTATCAAAAAAGAAATCACAGCTTTGGATTTCCTGGTATTTACAGTGCCTTTGTTTTATAGTGACCAACTGGAGTGTTAACAGATCTTCCTGAAGTTTGTTTGTGATGGTGGAGTGATAAGTATTGGTCCTGTTTACGACCATTTCATTTGCATTCAGAATAACTGGGATTTGTAGGAGACTGACAAAAAATTATTGATAAATACAGAGTTATGGAGGAATTATATTAACCCTTGTGGTACACCTTTGGCAAGTGGGAGGATGGAGCAACAGGGGCATCAATTTGCATTTTAAAATAACTCCAGCATGGAAAGTCTTTAAACCACGGATAGTATTTCTGCAGTCTTTCACTAACAAGAGTATTTATAGGCCTTTTTCCACATTTTCAAGATCATCATGAGTGACCATGCAAAGGACTGTCATTATACTTCTTCACAGCCAATGTACACACCGATGAGGTAAGAGGGGCACTGTAGTTATTAGTGTACAACATGAATTGAGCAAACTATTTTTTAAACATTCCTAGCATGGGCAATATGGCTTAGTCTGTATTTATGGAGTGTGGCAATCTATAGGACTGATTTTACTTATTTCCCTGTTTGTTTGCAGAATATTTTTTAAGAGGGGCAGAATTTATTGACGTGATGGAGGAGGAGTATAACTTGTTTTTTCACTAAGCAGTATAAACCACTGCTGTAGTCATTCTGCTCCTGTGGGAGTATCTGAAGAGGTCTCAGCTATTAGTCTTTCTATGTCATTAGTTTCAACCGTCTTGAAATAATAGGTGGGGGTATAGTGGAGGTATATGGAGGTGGTTCTCATTATGAATTGGGAGAGTTTGGGATTGTGCGTGGAATAATTGGAAGTGCAGGAAATTAAGAAAATCTGTTAAGATGGCAAAAAAGGTTGTAATAGTGTCTTTTCCTAGTGCATCTTTATATTTTTCTTCCCCTTTTTCTGATTCATTCATTTCAGCTGCCCCAGCACCCCCATCCACCTACAGGTTAACCTTCTACTGAGTGAGCCTGGGCCTGTGTTAATCTTAAGGGTGTCCTAGGGGGCAGTGTTGGCAACTACATCTGTTGCTGACCATGGCTATATTATGACTGCCCATCAGCTCTGCATTCATCATCAACATGTGAGGACTACTACACTCTTTTGGGAGGGACTGTCTGCTCGGTGGGACTATCTGGCTAACAAATATATATTCTTTTCACTTCTACAGTCACCTATTGTTTTTGTTTATGTTTTAAAACATCTCTCTTACAGCTGAAGTAGTGTCACGTGTGTGTAAATGTTAGTGTAGCGCAGTCGTCATTAGGATAGGATGACATTTTTTTGTAATGGTATATAGGTGTGTGTGTGTGTCTCTGTATTTTATTATTATTTTATTTTACATTTGTTAACCGGGGGTGTCTGACTGAGCCGGAAAGGCCCTTTATCAGCAGAGGCCCGGGGAGAAAAGCTCCACATAGAAAAATTACAGATACATTTAGTCATGATCAATATACACACAAATTACAAAAGACATGTTTTTACAGTGGCATGCAGCACATCAACAGTTACAGTGGACAGAACAAACAAAAAAATATTAATTTAAAAATAAAAGTAATTAATAGATTTGTGGTGTACAGCTGAAATTTGGAACATAGGTAGAATACATACATAGTACACAGGTACAGTACATACATTGTAGATTAGCCAGTGTTTGTGAGTACACTGCCAACTTTGCTTGAGATGTTGCCTGATGAGGTCTTTAAAGGAGGCTTTGGATGATGTGTTTTGAATGCTAGTGGGGAGAGAGTTCCATTTTTTTTGCCACTGAACTACTATATAGTGCATCTCCAAAGCTATTGTAGCTGTTGGTGACTTCTAGTAGTAGTTTGCTTGATGATCTAAGAGGCCTTTTGGCTGAGTGACGATGTGCTAGGTTTTTGAGGGCAGGACATTTATTGGGGAGGTGATAGATTGAATGACAGAGGCAGAGCTGATTGTAGTGTTACGTTTCACAATACTTTGAAAATGAAGACAGATACAGTTTTTTCTCTCTTTCAGTGGTTTTTATTATCTACAGTACACATGTGCAGGTGCCTCATGGAAAGCACCAGGGAGACTCCCAGAACAAAGGAATAAACAAGCTTATATACTGGTGATATTGCTGACAGTACAAAAATATAAAAATGAACCAATTAGGTATTTATACAGGGCAATTAACCAATCAAAGGTTTACCCATAAACATAACACAATTCACATCATCATATCTCAGGGCAAAGAAAGAAAATCGGATGCACTTCCATAAAAGGCACATTTCCTGCTTTCAGACAGACTTGTTTTTCAGCATTTTCTCATTGCTCAGAGTTCATTCAAAGTTCACAGTACACAGTACATTTTAATACATACAGACTGTCACATACTCAATTCCCTCAAACACATGCTTTGGCTGTTCATATTTTACAATCCCCCATTTGATGCTGTGTAAGCATCACCATTTAACCTATCATACATTTGTCCCAAATCTAACATAACCATGCTACTGGTCTTTTTATCATTGGAAAACATTGTCATTTCATCGTCTACATTTATAGCTGCAGGTATATAAAACGTAGGCACTTTTTTTACAGTTTTTTGAAGACATTAATTTCAAGATCAATGCTTTAATTAGAAATAAGACAAGAAAAGCAACAATTGCTAATACTGCAATTAATAAAATCAACTTCAACAGTCCACCTCCCCAGCCTGAGAACAGGTTGGTTAACCATGCCCATGTTGAACTATCAGTCACTAGTTCCAAGGCAGAAAATGTAGCATTGCTCATTATTTCAAGCAATTTAGATAGCTTTCTCAGTTCACAAATTGATTTCACTGCTCCGTATGACGGAATTATACCAGCCCATGATATGACGTCATCACCAAAGTCCATATAGGACAGTCCTTTGGTACTAGCATGAGTTAGTCATGGTGATAGATCCATGAAGCATCAACTCGACCTACAGCATTGGCAGGCTTCTTAACCTCTCGAACGTTTCGAATTTTCCCTTTAGGTAATGCAGATACATGTCGAATAGCTGGAACCAGGAAGCCCAGGAAGCAGCTGCCAGACCAATTTCCTAGTAGCCATTTATATGCTTTTTTTCCGCACACAAAATAACAATTTTCTACTTTAATGGTGATGTTGATAGACTTGAAACGATCCCCAGTGTCCTGCAGTCCTTGGAATATTTTCGAATAAACAGTTTCTATTTTCTGGGAAAAGTTAGCTATAGAGTTTTTAACCAGTCTTTTTACAGGTGAAAAATCTGTTACACAACCCGAATTGTCTGCAGTGCAGTTATATACCACTGTTTAGTTACAATGGCTCCACCCGACTCTGGTTTTACCAAGTTTTTGAAAACACGCAGTACCGTTTTGACTGAGGGACAACTGTAATGCTATCTTGTCCTTTGAAATAACATTTGATGCAGCGTAGATCAGATTCGCCCAGGTTTCATTAATCCCTAAAGGGACTATATTTAGCATCAATCCCCTATGAACAGTAGGAATAGCAGTGCAAATTCAGCAGTCTGAGACACTGAGGGATGACGCATAAGCATATTTAATGGCTTGGTAGGTGTTGAAAGGTGGATGCCATGCAGCTCGTTTGGCATGAGGCGTAGTTGGAGCAGGAAATAAAAATGGCCACAAAATAAAATGACAAGAATAACCGCCAAAATAGTTGTGCTGTACTTTTGTGGAAATGGCGGTTGCACTTGGTGAGGTTGTCCAAATGGATAAACGTCAGGCATTGTCAGGTGATGGTACAGTATGATTTCAGGAGTAGCAAAAGGTAGAGGTTGTTGACCTTTCGATGGGATGACCTTGTTAACGTGCGATATGTGAATCCAGGTGGGTGAGCCTTGTAGTTGAACCACTGACGATGTCATCAGTAGAACCAGGAAGGGCCCCTTCCAGCATGGTTGAAGCGCTGTTTTTCGAGAGAATGACTTGACGTACACCCAATCTCCTGGTTGTAGCACCAAGGACAGGAAAGGATCAGGAATATGTTGAGCCGCTGCTACCTGGCGATGATGAAACTGTAAAAAATAAACAAGAGAAGTGCAATACCTAAGAATATCATGATCAAATTTATTATACTCAGAAAAGGGTGGTGGTGGTGGTGGAGTCATGGGCATATGCATAGGGTGACCCATGAGGATTTCATGAGGAGAAAGACCTTTAGTAGGATGTACGTGCGCTCTCATAGAGAGTAGGGCTAACGGTAGGGCCTGTACCCAAGTGAGGCCTGTTTCAGTAGTCATTTTAGCTAGTCTGGTTTTTAAAGTCTGATTTATGCATTGAATAATACCTGATGCCTGTGGTCTATATGGGCAATGAAATTTTACAGTGATGCCTAACATTTTACACAGTGAATCAATTAACTGAGCAGTAAAATGTGTTTTATGGTCTGAATATATTTGACAGGGAACACCAAAACGAGGTATCAGTTCATCACAAAGTTTCTTATCAACTGAAATAGCATCATTTTGAGTGCATGGGTAGGTTTTTAACCACCCAGAAAAAAAAAACAACAACAACAGTTAAAACATATTTGAAATGAGCATAAGGCGGAAGTTCAATAAAATCCCACTGCAAAGCTCAAAATGGTCCCAATGGTTTTGGCAGTGGTTGTGTGGAAGCCATAGTGCCTTTTGAAATGTTATACTGTAAACAAGTGGAGCACGTGCTCAAAAAATGCTGTACAGAAGCAGAAAGTCCTGGGGCAAACCAATCCTTTTGGATTTGTTTTATTAGCGCTTGTACCCCAACATGAGCTGGCAAATGATGTGCTTTAATAAGAGAATTTAACATGGACATTGGGCAGACCAGTCTGCCATCTGGATGTTGCCAAATGAAATCAGAGCATTTAAAACAACCTTGAGCCAGCCATTGTCTCCTTTTTGATTTTGGAGCTTCATTTTGTAAAGCTTTTAACACTGTGGTATGAAAATTAACTATTGGTTGCAGAGGTTGCAAAAAATGTCCCTGAACAGTTTGTGAGAGAGCAGCCTGTTTAGCAGCCCAGTCAGCTGAATTATTGCCCTTAGTTTCAAAAGAGTCATTATATTGATGGACTGCACATTTAACAACAGCAAGTTCAGATGGTAACAATAAGTCTTGTAGCAAGCTATTGATATAAAAATGGTTTTTAATGGGTGCCCCGGAAGAAGTTAAAAACCCACGTTCCTTTTACAGTATACTAAAATCATGAACAACACCATGGGCATAGCAGGAGTCAGTAGATATAGTGACAGACTTGTCCTTGGCTATTTTGCATGCATTCGATAATGCCACTAGTTCCGCAGCCTGCGCAGAAGTGCCTGGGGGTAATCGTGCCGACCGTAAAACTTCAGTCGGAGTACAGACTGACCAAGCTGCTTGGAATTTTCCGGAGTTTGTTCGTAAGCAGGATTCATCAACAAAGAGAACCAAATCAGGATACTGTAAAGGAGTGTCATACAAGTGTAACCTAGGAGAAAGAAGAGTTAACTACAAGCACAGAATTATGTGTTTTGGCCTGATCCGAAGTTGGTATTAAAGAGGCAGGGTTCAGTGGTGGGCAGCATATGATTTGTAGGGCAGGATTATTTATTAAACTTAGGTCATATTTAGTAAGGCGTGCATTTGAAAGATACTGTGTTTTTGTCTTTAGAAGTAGCGCTTGAACAGCATGTGGGACTGCTAATATAGTATTATGTCCCAAGGTTAGTGGGGCTGTCATATTAACCAAAACAGTGGCAGCTGCCACAGCCCATAAGCAAGCCGGGTAACCAGAGGCAACCGGATCTAGCTGAGTGCTATAGTAAGCAATAGATCGGTAGCCTCCAGTGCGTTGTTGGGCTAGGAGACCCAAGGCAGTTTTGTTTTGCTCACAGCAAAAGAAAACAAAAAGGTTTGGAATAATCTGGCAACCCTAAGGCAGGAGGATTTACTAACTTTGAAAAGATAGCGTATACTAAACAGAACAGAGTACTTATATTGTTTTAGTTTTCCATTTTTTTAAAATTTGAGGAACGGACTAAACTTCAGTTAAGGAAAAGACTGCATTTGTTTTGTTAGCACTATCATTTACAGCATGTACCCATTTTGCTCATATTTACAATTATAACTTGTTGAGTTATTGCAACTTTTTATAACCTGCAGCATATAAAACAATTTTAAGCTGTCATTATTATTATTACCTCTAAAACTATTACCACAGGATGTATAAACCCATTTAGCAATTTGGTTCCAGATGATGACCATGCTGTAAATACGTCCAACTAATTATGGGCAGTGTCAGCTTTTTGTGTTTTACTATTAACACTGGGTTATGTGAAACCACACATACAAACTGTGGTGCCACTTTAAACAAACATTTTGAAATTTGAAGGCAATATTGTGTATTTACACACTAAATTGTAATCTGTGCATTAAAGATACTTGTAATGACTTACTATATAGGATTTTATTGTGCTTGTAAATGTACAATTTGTGAGATATCTTGTCTTACTAGTTTTTATATCAAGCTCTTTTAAATCTGCATTTGGTAACTTTACAACTTGTAATATTGATGTGCAATATTGTTTTTTGGTTTTGTTGTCCTATTATGGTACAAGTGGATAGTATTTTTACCACTTGATCTGTATGAAGTACTGGCTTATTACCCAGAATGGCAAGTATTTTAACCCATGGTCCTTTTTCATGCATCTTTGTGCTATTTAGTATTGGTAGAAATCATACCTGCTTTTTACCATTACATTTATTTTTGTGTTATTATTAACACACTGTGATATTTTTTGTATGATGTCTTTTGTTGTCAAACCTGTTATATCCTCAGGGGGTAATGTACAGCATTTAATAGAGACTGAGCTGTTTACTGAAATGTTTATGTCAGTCTTTGATTTTTTTTTTTTTACCTTTATGTATGCCTGACCTTATTTAGCTAACCATGCAGTTACATTTGTGTTAAATGTTATTTTACCAAAGGTACATGCTGTATGCTTTTTATAACTGAAGTTGTCTTGTGATGTATTTTGTGTAGCATTTTTTTTAACTTACTGTCATTCGTGAAATGTTGTAATAAACAACCCTGATTTTCTCTGTTTGGCATTTTACCAAAAGGAGTCCACTGAGTACAATACTTGCAATAACAATCACATTTTTTTATGTTTATCAAAACTTGTTTGTCCTAATAACTTTTTGGGAATACTTTTAAGAACCTTTGAACAAAGCTTGGCATTCAGTCTTGTACATTTGTTTCTAAAAAAAAAAGAGAAACAAACTTTATTGAGCATCTGCTCCCCCTTTTTTGAAAAGTGATGCACTTAGACACTGTCAAACTCAGATTTGATGAATATGCTTCACCTCAAAAAAGATCCCTCCTCACCAACCCAAGGGAAGGGAGACTTAAACCTGACATCAAGTTATAAATACTGGAGGAAGAGGGACACAGATTCATCACCCAGAGACTTCTATGCTGTGGAACAAACAACTCCGCAGGTGAGGCACCTCTCCTCTCTGGCCTTTCCTAAGAATGGATGGAGATGGAGGATGGAGATATATGATACAGAGTTACTTCAGTGTGCTGACAGAGGCACAGCAAGCACAGCAAAATGATTTATATAGTTTTATTCAAGGGGTGGTAGCCACACATGCCTATGAACTATGCTATAAGCTGCCTTATATAATGGGCAGAGTAGTAGCAGACCTGAAATGTCCCATGGTAGGAAACTTTGCTGCTGATTACTGTAGACAATGACTCTCATTTGATCGCTGTGGACTAGCAAGGTCTTGTTGTTTTTACTTTGACCTTATAGCCCAAAGGCCCTGTTTGTTCCATTACTTAATCACACTGCTCTGTGATGTCTTAACCATTTTTGATGTTGTTTTACCTTTAACAAAGGTCTGTTATGTCCACTCTCTGCATCAAAAGGTAGTTGTGTGGGTACTTTCCTGCCTGTCATGATTTCAAATGGTGAAATCCCTGTCTTGTTGTTTGGGGTAGCTTTTACCCCTAACATAATTTCTGGCAAATGTTGCACCCATGTAGCATTTGTTTTAACTAAGTTTTATTTATGAAATATTGTAATTGCCTCTGTTTTGATGTTCAGAATGATGCAAATGAAATGCAGATGTCTGTGTTGAATGCTGTGTACCTTGTCTCGCAGCTGCATTTTTATTTATAGTCCTTGAAGCATGTTTTAGACACTGAACATTCAGCTTGTCTCAAGCTGTACCTGACTTTATTACATTGTATGAATGAATGCTGCTTTATTTATTTGATTTCATGCTTTTAGCTAAGACCATTTTAATCCTTTAATATCTGTATGCTAGTAAAGAAAAATACATGTACTTAACTGACTATATTATTTTTACATATATTACAGCAACAGATGTGTATATACATCTAACTAGCAAATGGATGTGCACATGCATTTATGCATTTTTAAACCAATCAATGTATAAATTTCCTCTGTTTTATTTTAAAATACAAAACTGTTTATGTTAGCAGAAACACAGTGGGAAACAAAACCTTTAGCCTTTTTTTTTGGTTGTCCTTAAGACTACTGAAAAGGGAGTCCTTTTCCCTTTCTTTAGCTTTACACATCCAATCATTAAAAGCTGCCCAGCACAACCTTGGTATTTTTCCTTTATTTTTTAATTTCTTTTGCAAATTAGTCAATATATCTTTATTAAAACTACCATTTTCGGGAAAAGCAAGATCACTGTCATTTTTAGTAAGGGCGATCCACTGATTTAAAAACATACAACTGTCCCGGGACACACAATAAAATATATAACCAGCTGGTGTACCTCTTTCTGGCTCATTTATTTTTCCTGCACTCGCTCCCATTTTTACTCAGTAAGCTATACTTGTTTAACATAGGTTTAGCTAAGGCGTTATATAAACGTCTTGTTACCCCACTATCATTTCTCCTTTCATACTTATGTCACCAGTATTTTTGTATTAACCCACATTCATACTGCACATTCAATAGCAGAAGAGAAATGCATGCCACTTACCTCAAAACAACTGAATGAGAGAAATCATATATTTTTTAGCATAAAAAAAATTAAAATCTTTAAGGCAGGCAAATACAGAGAGATGAAAGAAACACTGCAGAAAAAGAAAAGTATGTTATGGGCCCTTTCATTAGTGGTATTTCATCCACTTCCGGACTGCTGCAGCTTGTTCTCAATTCAGATCAGAGTCACGGCACCAATTGTTACATTTCACAATACTTTGAAAATGAAGACAGATACAGTTCTTTCTCTCTTTCAGTGGTTTTTATTATCTACAGTACACACGTGCAGGAGCCTCAGCACCAGGGAAACTCCCAGAACAAAGGAATAAACAAGCTTATATACTGGTGATATTGCTGACAGTACAAAAATATAAAAATGAACCAATTAGGTCATTATACAGGGCAATTAACCAATCAAAGGTTTACCCGTAAAAAGACAATTCACATCATATCTCTGGGCAAAGAAAGAAAATCGGATGCACTTCCATAAAAGGCACATTTCCTGCTTTCAGGCAGACTCTTGTTTTTCAGCATTTTCTCGTTGCTCAGAGTCCATTCAAAGTTCACAGTACACAGTACATTTTAATGCATACAGACTGTCACATACTCAATTCCCTCAAACACATGCTTTGGCTGTTCATATTTTACAGTAGGTTAGGAGGTTGGGCAGTTCAAGCCAGTGGAGCTGTCTCAAAGCAGTACAGTGATTAGCTCTATATGAGCAATTTGCAGCAAAGCGGGCAATTCTGTTATAGCAGGTTTCCATTTTGCTTAAGTTCAGTTTTGTTGAGATTAGTCAGAATGGGAGATGCATAGAGATCGTGTGTTGTTGGTAAGAAATGGTATGATACGGTAGAGTGATCCCAGTTTGGCATGTCCTTTTTTAATAGTTAAGTTGAGATGACTATCACATTTTAGGTGGGAGTCTATGGTTATTCCAAATAGCTTAGCCTGTGCCACTGGAGGGACTGGAGTAGCATTTGTGGAGTAGATAGTGAATTGACTTATCAGTGTTTTTGTTAGAACTGGTTATAAACATAAGCTGAGTTTTCTTTGGAGTGAGGATAAGTTGGGCTTTGGTAAGGTAGTTTTGAATGTCAGAGAATGCTAGTTGAGTTGTTTGCAGGAGGGTGTGAATGTTTTGTGCAGCACAGATTAAGGTAATGTCATCTGCATACTGAATGATAGATGCATGCTGTGTGAAGGTATGGAGGTCATTTGTGAGGATTGTGAATTGTAGTGGTCCTAAGATAGAACCCTGTGGGACTCCTATAGTTATGGGCAGCTGAGGAGAGAGAGAATTTTCCCATTTCTTTAATCCTTTTAGTTGCCCCAGGCTGCAGTGCTATCCTGCCTTCGGTGTTCCCCACCTGTCTCAACAACCGCCTGAACAGTACCAGGTCTAGGATATTTATCCTGTCCAAGACTGCTGCCTCCTCCCTAAAGCTAAGGAAAAGAGACAAACCTCTTTAGTCATCTCTCCCCCAAAGAACTCAAGAAAGTACATCTCATTCTGACTGTTACCTACCTTCCACTTTGTTACATACACTTCAGGTGCCTACTGCTAACTCCATAGCCAGGACAGCCAGCAGCTAAACCATTCCCCCCCTACTTTAATCAGTATATCCACTCTAATAGCCTCCTTAACTTTATCTGTGTAAAACTACCTTTCTCCTTAGAGCTGCACTCTGTTCAGCCTTGGTTGTAGTTTCACCCATTGCCCACTAGGTGGCACCCCCTTGCCTATTTTGCCTCCAGCATACAGAATTTTACCAAACACCCCTCTCTAACTTTGTCAGACCCACTTACACTCCTTCCTCCCTCCCTCCATTGCTACCACACATTTCACTATCACCTTTACTTACCCAAACAATCAGCAGTTCACTGATTGTTTTGCCTGCAATTGGTCCTTTTCTGGCTCTCTTTTCATATACTATACCACCTTTCCTCAACCCTGATTCACCCTCTTTGTACTACACCTCCCTACACCTTCCTCACTATCCATCTATGCTCTTCTTGTTTCTAGACCCACCCCCTCTCTCCGCCCTACCTTCGATAACTATTCTACACCATAAATCTTATCCTTTTGTAGTCAACCCTGCAAGATAAGTCTACAGGTCACTTCCTGTTTGTACCTGCACTATCCCTCTTTACTCCACCCCTTTTTCCCCTATTTCCTCACCTAACCTATAAATATACCTGCCCCCAAGTGGCGCTATTTTAAATCCTTTTAGTTGCCCCAGGCTGCTGTGCTATCCTGCCTTCGGTGCTCCCCACCTGTGCAAGTGATATTTATGACGTTTTTTTTTTTCTCTTTATTGTTGCTCTTTATGGTTACTCACTACTGCTAAATGTATAACTGTTTCTGCAAATAATCTGTCATTACTCTACTGCTAAAACTGTGTTAGCTGATAAGATTCTATTGTGTTTTACATCTAAACTGTTAGGACCATGTGTTTCAGTAGCATTTCTGCATACGAACAGGGTATATAGCTGTAGCGCATTGTTTATTGCATATTCTAATCAAAAGTGTGCTAGCCGATATATATCTTTTGTGTTTATACATCTAATCTATTTAAGACAACGTGTTTCAGTAGCATTCTTGCCTTATAAACAGCTTAGAGAGCTGTTGCGCTTTGATTACTGTATAATTTAAACAAGCTTGTTAACTTGGATTGAAATAATTAGCCGAGTTGAAAAGAGTTATGTTTAGCATGACTATGATCAATGTAGATATGTTGGTTAAGAGGCTTTGAGTACTGCTCTGCTTATCTTAAATTAAAGAAAGTCAACTAGTGTTAGCACAGAGAATATCACAAGGGGCGGTTGTGTACAACCCTAGTCGCTATCACTACAAACAAGGTATCTTTAACTGTTCTATCCTACCCTGTGGACTGTGTACCATTAAGGTGAATTTGAGGGTATTATCCTCCTTTACTCTCCGTGATTCTCTGAAGGCTCAACTAATTACTTTGCCTAAAAGTTCCAGCACAACCCATAACTTTCTGGTAGCATTTTAACCTTACTAACAGCAGATCCCAAGGTGCGACTATGACTGTACCCTGGTCGCTACTTACTCCTCACATAGTTCTTTACTGACTTCGCTAACCTGGCAGTCAGAGCATTGTTAATGGGTAATTTGAGTGCTTTTGTCCACCATTCTGTAACTTTGTGAAGTGCAGATCCCAAGGTGCGGCTGCTACTCAACTCTAGTCGCTCTAACTCCAAACAAAGTTCCCTAATACCTTAGCTAAGCCTTGTAATCGGCACATTGTTTAAGGGAATTTGAATGTTGTTGTTTACTTAATTGTGTAGAGCATATCCCAAGGGGCAGCTGCTACACTCCCTGGATGCTATCACTTCCAACAAGCATTTAAAAGAACTAACTAACCCTATAGAGTAAGTCTCTTAACTGCCTTATATATATTTCAGGTAGCTGTTTCCCGCTACATGCTTTGCATAGTCACTTTTATTAGCTTATTGAGCAGATGATAGTATAATTTCAATGCTGACTGCTAGACATTATTGGTGACATACTGCTTTTCAATATAGACTTTATTTTTAAACGGTTACTACATTTGCTGATTAAGCAGACTGGTAGTGGACTTAAGAACCATTTGATACATTGTGTTTTAGACCTTGAAGAACTCACAGTCTCTTACCAGCTGCTTCTACCTTGCCGAAGTGTTAATTCAAATAACACACTTTGGATAATGACCTAAGCATTTTTTGGCCTGTTATGTTTTCTAATATACAGTATGTTACCATTTTGTTTGCTTATAGACTGCTTCTACTTTACCTAAGCCTGTGTTAACTTAATTTTTTTATTGGATAACAACCTATTGCATCTATGGCCAATTTGTTCTCACATGTACAGTGTTTTATCACATACTTTGCTTACAGTCTATGTTTAGTCCCACTGCCTATTTCAACACATTTTCTCTTTTCCCTTTGTGCACCCAGCTCAACAACTGCCTGAACAGTACCAGGTTTAGGGTATTTATCCTGTCCAAGACTGCTGCCTCTCTCCCCCAAAGAACTCAAGAAAGTAAGTCTCATTCTGACTGTTACCTACCTTCCAGTTTGTTACATACACTTCAGGTGCCTACTGCTAACTCCATAGCCAGGACAGCCAGCAGCTAAACCCTTCCCCCCTCCCTTAATCAGTATATCCACTCTAACAGCCTCCTTAACTTTATCTGTGTAAAACTACCTTTCTCCTTAGAGCTGCACTCTGGTTCAGCCTTGGTTGTAGTTTCACCCCTTACCCACTAGGTGGCACCCCCCTTCCAGGATCTTCCCCCTTGCCTATTTTGCCTCCAGCATACAGAATTTTACCAAACACCCCTCTCTAACTTTCTGTCAGACCCACTTACACTCCTTCCTCCCTCCATTGCTACCACACATTTCACTATCACCTTTACTTACCCAAACAATCAGCAGTTCACTGATTGTTTTCCCTGCAAACTGGTCCTTCTCTGGCTCTACCCACTCGGTTCACCCTGCGGGCTCACTCCACTCCCCTACCCCCAAATCTCACTCATCCCCACTACTCCTAAATTTATAATTAACTAACCACACACCCCCATTAATTGGACAATCCCACTAACCACTTTCACCCTATCACTACTCGGCCTTAATTCACACACACCCCTTCCCACACTTTCCTACAAATCACTCTACTTCACCACCACACATTTTTTATCTTAATTTATCTAGCAAACTACCCACTATGTCTACACCTACCACCACTTCAATTCTAAAACTTAAGCCACTGTGCTACCTAACACCACCACTTTTGATACTTCATTTAGCCACTACCTGCCTTACTACTTCCAACATCAGCCACTTACACATATACTCAAACTCACACCCCTCCTGTAATACTAACCCACCTCTTCACACACTAGGCCACTCCAAAACCTATACTTTCTGTACAAACTAATTACTTAAACCCAAGGAATAAAAACTATTACCAATTCCTACTAAAATTCTCCAAACTCAAAGAGTTTACTACTTAACCTCATAGTTGACAGAGATATCCATCCCAACCCAGGCTCTAACTCTCCAGCTACCACTCACACCAAAATAAAAAGTCCCACCAACATAAGAAATTGCCCCCAAAGCATTTCTAGTCTGCCACCTAAATATCAGAAGTATAAAAAACAAACTACAAGAGCAACATGCTCTCATAGACATCCACTCCCCCGATATCTTTTGCCTCACTGAAACTTGGCTCAAACCCACAATCCCCGACAATGAAATACTTCCCCCTGGTTACAATATTACTAGAATAGATTGTACAGGTAAAAAAGGAGGTGGAGTTGCCATACTTTACAAATCCACCCTCGAGCTATCCACAATTAACATCCCACTAAACCTGACTGCCACCAATACAGAAACTATCCTCTCTAAAATCCAACTCAATAACAACAAATATATTAACATAGTGTGTAGCTATATTCCCCCAGGCAATAATATTAACACCCTAGAAATTGCTCTCCATTGGTTATCCTCCACCCACCCCCAAGAAACAATAATTCTCGGGGACTTTAACATCGACTGGACATCCTGTTCAGCTGACTTCCCCACTATCCATATTGACTTACATGGTTTCACCCAAACAATTTCTACCCCCACTAGAATCAACAAACACAGCAATAAGGAAAGCACCTTAGACTGGATCTTAATAAATCACAAACCACATTTATACAAATCAGGCACCCAACCCGAGGCCATGAGCGATTACCTGCTAACCTACATAATGAGAAATAGAGAAGACGTGCCCCACCAAACCACCTTTAAAACTCTCCGATCCAAAAAAAAAATTTAACCTAAATAGTTTCCTATCTGATTTAAGCTCTTTTAAATGGGACAATCTTAAACTACTCCCTCTTGACCAAGCAGTTTCTCACTAACACCAGATTCCTAGCGATTCTAGACAACTATGCTCCCACACGTAGAATCAGAACCAAAAACAAAATAGCTCAATGGCTTACCAACACTACCAGACAAAAACGAACAGCCAGAAATGCAGCATGGACCTCTTGGAGATCCACTAAATCCCCTCAAGCCCACCAGCTATTTAAACAATTAAGAAACAAAGCTAAAGATCCATCCTGCAAGACAAGCAAAGCTACTATGTCAACTTGCAGCAAAAACACCAAAATTACCCTCAAATATTTTGGTCAGGCGCGAATAAACTACTGCACCCAGGAAAATCTGCTACCCCCACCCCATCAACAACTTTACACCTAGCCCCTGATTCTGTGGCTAAGACCTTTAACACTTTCTTCACCGAAACTGTAAAATCCCTAGCTAATGATCTACCTTCCTCCTCCTTGACTACTAGCACAGCTATTCAGGAGAACCCCCTCCCCTTAAAATTTGACTACATCCCTACAGACTATATCAAATCATTACTAAAAAAATTAAAACCTACCTCCCTGGCAGCAGACCAACTCTTCCTGCAAAGTTTCTACAAAAAGCTGCCAACTTAATAGCTTATCCAATCTCCATCTTAATCAAATGTTCTATCCAGGAATCCTGCATTCCACCCATTTGGAAAATAGCTCATATTATTCCACTTCATAAACGGGGAAACTCCACTGAACTCTCCAACTTCAGACCTATCGCCATACTATCTCCCCTAGCCAAAATAATGGAGAAATGCATACAAAAACAACTTCTTAACCACCTGACGCACAATAATTTCCTAGCACCATCCCAGCACGGTTTCAGACCAGCCCACAGTACTACCACTGGCCTTCTCACATTCTCCCACAAAATAAATCTAAACCGCAATCAAAACCTGCTTTCCTCTGCAATCTTCCTTGATTTGTTAAAAGCATTTGACATGGTTAACCACAACCTACTCAGACTCTCTCAAATCCCTGTCCATAGACAACCTAGCAATCAACTGGTTCCACTCTTACTTACACGGTAGGCAGCAAGCAGTCCAGTGGAAAGAGCATCTATCCCCTCTTTTACCATTCACTTTAGGTGTACCCCAAGGTTCTATTCTGGGACCCCTCCTTTTCTCTATTTTCATAAATGACCTGCCCAAAGCTATCCCTCATGCTACTACTATACAGTACGCCGACGACTCCACACTAATTTGCTCTGCTGCAACTCCCACAGAATTACAATCCCTATCCCAAACAACCTTCAAAAAAGTAGGGAACTGGCTTAATAATTGTCAGCTCTCATTGAACCCAAACAAAACTAAACTTCTACTATTCTCCCCACCCGAAAGATTGCACCACCATTTTCAGTCTCTTCTCATAATGACACCATAGGCTCTCTAGAACCAACTACAAAACTGCTAGATATAATCATTGATAATAATCTAAACTACAATGCCCATATAGACAAAACTATAAAAACAGTAAACAAAAAAGTAGGCTCCATGTATAGGATTAACAAATTTCTAACCCCAACTGAGAGAACAGCCATAGCTCGTACACATCTTCTGTCATCTCTCCTCTATGCCTCACCCATCTTCACTAACTTATCCAAATCTAATCTCAACAAACTCACAAAATGTTACAATATAGCAAGATTTAGCAAACAACGACCACAGTATCCAAAAAGTTCTTTAATAAAATCTCTGACGTCTCGGCCAAAGCCTTCAAGGAGAATAAAATTTTACACAAGCACCCACCTTTTATATCAAGCTAATAGCTCAATTAAACAATTAAGCAATTAATTAAGCAGCACTCTCCAATTGAACTCAGCATTGAGCCCACAAGGAGACATAGTTTTATACTTTAAAATGAACAGAGCTTCTTTTTGCAGTAACACAGTTTTAACATCCTGCTGACAATACATTATTGGCTTAACTTGTTCTAAAATAGTGGCTTTTAAACCTTCACTATTTTTATTATGACATTCTAAAAAGTGTAAAGCTACAGGGCTTTCAACATTACCATTCTTAATGTCCCTTATATGCTCTAACAATCTCAGTTTGAAAGCCCTTTTAGTTTCTCCTATATAATACATATTGCATGGACAACATAGAGCATAAATAACCCCTACTGACTTACAGCAAAACTGCTTAACAGGAGTAAACTTAACATCATTAATAAATGGAAAATAAGATGTAATATATTTGCAACTTTTACAGTTTCCACAAGGGAAAGTGCCAACTTGGCATGGTTCTTTATATATTGAAGATGGAGGCAAAATAAATTTACTTTTAACCAAAAAATTTTTTAAATTTCTACCTCTCCGATACGAAAATTGTAAATTAACATTCAGCCACTGTTCAACATTTTTACAAGAAAGTAAAAAAGACCAAAATTGTTTTACTATATCAAGAAATTGTAAAGTAAAGCAACCATAAGTAGTTACAAAATACATGTTTTCTTTACAATTATAATTACCATTATATTGAGCCACATTTTCGCAGGGAAAATCACTATTTACATCATCAAAAAGCTTAACTCTTTTAACTAATTTATCAAAACTTCTATTTAAAATATCTTTATGATATCCCCTACTTAAAAAAGATTCCACCAAAATGTTCCATCTTCACTAACTTATCCAAATCTAATCTCAACAAACTCACAAAATGTTACAACAATATAGCAAGATTTGCCTCAGGCTCAGAGTACAGAACTCACCACTGCCATAATCTTCAAAAATTAGGTTGGCTAGAGCTACCCAACCAAATCTATTATAACCAACTCATAGTAACTCATAAAATCCTCCACCAACCTACCCACACTCCCAGTCTAGCCAATATCATTATCCCATACTTCAACCTAGCATCCCTTCGCTCTTCCAGCAGAATGCTAGTACAACCTACCAAAGCCAACAACTCAGCAGGTGATTCCTTATTCTCTAACATTGCTGGCAGAAAATGGAACTCCCTTCCTGCTGAACTCACCAGCAATTGCTCCTTGCCTCACTTCAAAATATCACTAAAGACACACATGCACAATAACTGGCTATGTCCTTGTCTAAACCCTGACTAAAACCCAATTTACTCAGTCTGAGTTACTACACTGACTTGAGTTTCCACCAAAGCTTGTCTCACTCTTAGTTAGGCTTAGTCAAACCCAATGTCACTGATATAATCCATTTCCATCTTAGCTATCTAAGATGATTCCCCTTTTCTCTCCGTACCCTCCTTCAATTTATTTTTCTTCCACCCCTTTATTATCTCTAGCTTCCATCATCTGAACTGCTACCATCCTTTCTCAGCTTCTGCTGCCTTCTACCCAACCTACCTTTCTGGCACCTCATTCTTCCTCTCTTTCTTTATAAACGGCCTTCCTTTTCCTATCTCCTCTTCCTACACCCTTATTTCTCTAATATGTTCTTTTTCCCCTTTATTGCTTCCTCCATCTCCCACTTTTTTTTACTTCACTTATCAATTTAAACCTTACTTTGAAACTTTCTTCATTATGGAACCTATTTGTAGTTGACTTCTGATATCTGTTAAATTGATTAATATCTCTGTAAATATTACCTTAGTTAGAACATTCTCTTAAATGTGTAACCTTTTTGCATTTTTCTTTTGATTTTTGTTAAATTGCTAATATTACTGCATACATCATGTTAAATGTTTTATTTTGGAGCTTTTCTCCCCAGGCCTCCACTGAAAATGCACATGTATCCAGTCGAACTTTCCCGGTTAACAAATGTAAAATAAATAAAAATAAATAAATAAAATTTCACAGCTTGGTACCGGTCAGTTAAGTAGCTTTGGAACCAGGTAAGAGTGGAATTTGATCGGTGATATTGGTTTAGTTTGTTTAGCAGGATTTGGTGTGAGACTGTGTCAAATGCTTTGGACATGTCCAAAAAAAAAAGAGTGGACACCTGCAGGCCTTCATTTTTGAGACAGTTTACTGTGTCTGTGAAGCAGAGGAGGGCTGTAGTGGTACTATGGGCAGGTCTGAAACCATGCTGAGTAGGTGACAGGATGTTGTTGTCTAGGAGATATTTTAGCATCTGGGTATGGAGGCATTTTTCTAGGATTTTGGCCAGGGGGAAAAGTAAAGCAATGGGTCTGTTGTTATTAAGTTCAGTGGAGGTCCCGCCTTTATGTATGGGTGTACCATAAAATATTTTCCAGAGTTTGGGCACATAGTTGTCAACAGTTGATTTGTTTATGAGAGTGGAGATTGGGATTGCAATAGCATCTGCTAAGAAATAACTGGGAAGTAGGTTGGCTGCTGTTGATGAGGTTTTTAGTTTGGAGACCATGCTTTTGATTTGAAGTGGTGGAAACTGTTTTGAGGGTAAAGCTCATATTAGTGTTATTTATGTTGGGGGGATAGTGAGGAAGGAATTGTCCTGTGATACTAAGGATAGAATTGAGTTCACAAAGTGGGATTTGAATTGCGTTTCGAAGGGAAGTTTAGTGTCACGGGTGGTTGGTTTGGGGGTAGCCTTTTGGGTGGATTTTAATAGCTGGTTTACATTTTTCAAAAACGTTTTGGGGGTTGTGTTGGTATTTAGTTTGTAATGTCATGTAGTAGGATTTTTTTGTCCAGCCTAATGCATTTTTTTGCATGGTTGCGCAGTTCTTGGTACTTAGGCTTTGTGTTTCTTTGGTTTTTTGATAGTAAAGCCAGGCAGTGTCTCTGGACTTGAGGATTTGTTAGGTTTCTTTACTGAGCCAGGGGTTTTTTAGAGGTTCTAACCTTGACTTTGCGCAATGGAGCGACAGTGTCTAGGTGTTGTAGAAATGTTTTGTTGAAATATGCTACGGCCTGGTCAAGTGATAGGGTTTTTTGGGGGGGTCCAGTCGCAGTTACAGAGTAAAGTATTGAGAACCTCAGGAGATAATTTTTTTGTGTTTCTAGTGGATATATAGTTAGTGGTTTTGCACATGCTTGTTCTACTACATATAAAGTATATTATGTTGTTGTCACTTAAGGTGTCTGGGAGACTGCCTGCGTGGGGGTACAATGTGGGGTTGTTAGTTAGGACCCAGTCAAAGATGGATTCCCTTTTAGATTTTTTATCACATCTAGTTGGAATTTGGACTAGCTGCTGGTAGCCATGGAGATTTATTAGATTACTTGGAGGTTCTGATATGCAGGTGAACCAATCTAGGTTGAAATCCCCCAGAATAAGAGTTTCTTGTGAGTATGTGGAAGAATACCAGGATAAGAAGTCTTCAAGGCTAGCTGGTGTATTACCAGGTGGAATATAGATCACAATTGTGGTGATGACCTTTTCAGGGTGAAGTTGAAGTCATGAGATAAGTATGTCCCAGTTATTGGTGGAGTGGTAGGAGTTTGGTAATTGATGTACAGTTAAGTTGGACTTGTACAGTAATGCAGTTCCACCCCCTTTACTAAGTGGTCTGTCTTGTCTAATGATATTGTAGCCGGTAGGGAGAACTTCTGAATTAGCTATGTTTTTATTTAGCCGGGTTTCAGTTAAAGCAACTGGGGAGTAGTGTGCTATCGTGGCCTGGAGTTCAGGTATTTTATTTTTGATACTTCTAATATTAATATTTAGCATTAAAAGATGGTTGGTTTTGCTGCTGTTGATTTGCCCAGGGATGAAGACAGTGGTGGTGTTATGTTCTGACATTTGTGTTGGGCAGGATGGATTTGGGCCTGGGTTGGGGTGGATATCCCCACTTATGGTGAGCCGGGTGTTAAAATGGTGATAGAGCTTGGTGAGGAGTGTGAGAAAGTATTGTGTTTTTTGGAGTAGGAATGACAGCGTATGTGCTTAGTTCTGAATTGGTCCATTATGTAGTTCTTGAACAATTGTGGGCAGATATTATTATAATGTGTGGTGTCTGTATATGAGAGTGCATAATGTAGTGTTGTGCTATTATGTTTAGGGACATTGCTAGAGTGATAACTTGTGGTGTTATAAAGAATTATGAGAAGACAGACTAGACTTAGTTGTGTGATGGTCATGGTTATAAAGTTTAAGTTGGTTCTAGGTGGGGATCTGAACAGGAATTATAGGGTTGCACTATATGTGGATGGTTAAGTAGTGTGGGTGATGTAAAAAATGCCTAGTGGGAATGAGAGTGATTGGGAGTATTTTGTGTGGAGCACGTTGGTGTGGTATAATGTGATCTGACTTAAGGAGCTGTGATTGGTGGAGGTGATGTGAGGGTGAGCTGTGGGTGTGGCTGTGATTACTATAAATGTAGAGGTAGTAGGGGCGGGAGGGAATATGGGGCAGGGTAGCAGAGAGAGCCCAAGCGTTAGCGAGGGCGAACAGAGCGGGGCAGAGCCCACCAACACAAGAGTAAAAATTAAGTATTACTTTACAAATCTGAACACTTTAAACAAATTCCTGAGGTCTAATGGCTCATCAGCAAGCAGAATGCAATTGCTGAAGAGCACTTGTGTCCTGGTGGGAGACTAGAAATTTAAATATGGCTCCATGCTCATCAGGATTCTAATATAGACTTAGTATTGAGGGAAGGAGATAGGGCGGCCATGGTGGTGCAGCGGTTAGCATTGTATCCTCATAGCAAGAGGTTCTCCGGTTCATTCCTTGGCTGGGGTTTTTTCTGTGCAGAGTCTGCATGTCCTCCCTGTGGTCGTGTGGGTTTCCTCCGGGTGCTCCGGTTTCCTCCTTCATCCTCAAGACATGCTGTAGGTGGATTGGACACTCCAAATTGGCCCTAGGCATGAGTGTGTGCATCTGTGTGTCTTCTGTGGAAGGTTGGGCACCGGGCTGGCAACACAACAGTAAAACTCCACTGCCAATCATGAGCGGAGAGGTGATCCGCTGTGGTGACCCCTTACCAGGAAAAAGCCAAAAGAAGAAGAAGAATATTGGGGGAGGGAGATGGCACAGGGGGTGTACACCAGGTGGAAGGCAAAGAAACCAGAGAGGCAACCAGTGGAAATCTATCAGTGAAGGCCTCAGAGGGGCTAAGTAATAATTCAAACTACCTGTAAAGTGAAGGAGAGAAGAGACAGCAAATTTTACTAAGGTTGGGAGTGTGTCTTCACATTTTCTTGCTGATTAGTAACCAGTTTGTGCACAGATTAGAGTAGGGAGATACATTAGTAATGAAGGGGAATGTATAGAGATGCAAATAAATAGGTGGGCCTCCAAGTGATACAAACTAAGGCAGAAAGCACTGAGAGGGTTGCTTGATGGTTATTTTAGTCACAGGGATCTGAATTAAATGTATGCTATTGGACAGTTAGGATTACTGCACTAGCTGGGGGGGAAGACTCAAGACTACAACAGTCAGTTTTATTAGCACTCTGAGAACTACTAAGAAATACTGCTAATGTAATAGCTTCACTCTCATAAAACATACAAGTAGAATGCCTGGGTGGACTGACCCTGCTCTTGAAGCTCAAAATGTATATCTTTGTTTGGTTTTGCAGTACTGATTCCTTCTTATACTGTATGGATGGAGTGGTAGCCGCAGACTGCAGATTTACTTGAGTGTGCTCTGAAGAGAGAGAGAGAAAAAAAAGAGAGGATGAAGCTAGTAGAATGAGACAAAGACAGGTCAAAGGAAGTAATGAGGAGATAGGAGGGTGAAAAAGATACAAATCTGACGATAGTGTGGATAAAGCAGGAGAACAGATGCTACTGCTACAGTTTGAGAGTGCTTCAACAGTTACCACATCACAGTGACATAACTTAGTTTGGAAACAGGTTAATAAATCATGCACAATACATTTATCAGCCAATTATCCTGTGCATACAAGAAAAAGCAAAATGAACACTTAGCACAGCTGAATCAGTTGCAGAGACAACTGTAGTGCTAAATCAGTAAATACTGTTTCTAACTCCAACACTAAGTCAATTAGCTTTACATTACAGTTACAACAGCAGTTTTAGTACATCATAGTAGCATAGAGACAACATAGCTGCAGTGGTAGTGTCAGTAAAACACAATTGCTGAATGACAGAATCAACCAGTTAAATAAATAAACAGATCAGTAGTCAGGAATCAGAAAAATGAATACTAGCTGTATAGATCCAAATACAGCAAAAAGTAAGTATTACTTTACAAATCTGAACACTTTAAACAAATTCCAGAGGTCTAATGGCTTACCAGCAAGCAGAATGAAATTTTAAGATGGCTTCATGCTCAGCAGGAGTCTAATATAGACTTAGTATTGGGGGAGGGAGACAGCACAAGGGGTGTAAACCAGGTGGAATGCAAAGAAACCAGAGAGGCAATCAGTGGAAATCTATCAGTGAAGGCCTCAGAGGGGGTAAGTAATAATTCAAACTACCTGTAAAGTGAAGGAGAGAAGAGACAGCAAAGTTTATTAAGGTTGGGAGTGTGTCTTCACATTGACTTACTGATTAGTAACCAGTTTGTGCACAGATTAGAGTAGGGAGATACATTAGCAATGAAGGGGAATGTATAGAGATGCAAATAAACAGGTGGGCCTCCAAGTGATACAAACGAAGGCAGAAAGCACTGAGAAGGCTGCTTGATGGTTATTTTAGTCACAGGGATCTGAATTAAATGTATACTGTCTATTTTACAGTTAGGATTACTGCACTAGCTGGGGGGGGAGGGACACAAGGCTACAGCAGTCAGTTTTATTAGCACGCAGAGAACTACTAAGAAATACTGCTAATGTAATAGCTTCACTCTCATAAAACATACAAGTAGAATGCCTGGGTGGACTGACCCTGCTCTTGAGGCTCAAAATGTATATCCTTGTTTAGTTTTGCAGTACTTATTCCTTCTTATACCATATGGGTGGAGTGGTAGCCGCAGACTGCAGATTTGCTTGAGTGTGCTCCTGCTCTTGAGGCTCAAAATGTATATCCTTGTTTAGTTTTGCAGTACTGATTCCTTCTTATACTGTATGGGTGGAGTGGTAGCTGCAGACTGCAGATTTGCTTGAGTGTGCTCCTGCTCTTGAGGCTCAAAATGTACATCCTTGTTTAGTTTTGCAGCACTGATTCCTTCTTATACTTTATGGGTGGAGTGGTAGCCGCAGACTGCAGATTTGCTTCAGTGTGCTCAGCAAGCAGAATGCAGTTCCTGAAGAGCACTTGTGTCCTGGTGGGAGACAAGAAATTTAAAGATGAGGGCAAAAGTAGCTATTATAGGGATGAGGTATACTATTTGGAATTTTTAGTGTAAAGTTATGGGGCAGTAGTCACTAAAGAACAGAAGTGTTGGTCGTCTTTCTCTAACTTTAATAACAAGCAGGCATAGGGGGGGTTCGTTTCAATGCTTTAGTACATAGAAACACATAAGGATGGACAGCAGCATCTTAAAATATGAACAAACTAGTTAATAGATGGACCTCATATACATACATGCTTACATCTTAATAGCCAACTACAAAATGGCAGTCTAGCTTGCATGTGCTCAGTATTTATACACTTGTGCAAACCCTTGAATAGCTTCTTAAAGGTATATACACACATAATGATCTACATCCTCCTGCTTAAAAAGATTTCCCTTTATACAAAACAATATCAGAGTTCGACATCCATTACTATATACATTAGAAACAAAACACAATGTTCACGTCCAAGTTGCTTCATATCTGCTACAGGGTTTAGACATGCAACCAAATCTCGGAATATAACAGTTGGGACCAAATTTAGCAACAGGGACAGTCTGCAGTGTACAACTCGTATCAGAAACTTCTGGATTTGTCATACAAATGGAAATTCTCTGGAACTTCCTCTGGAACTGGAATACTGGACAACTCACTCTGAGACAGAGAGTCTTTCTCGCAGGCTATGTGATGTGGTATAGGCTCGGGCATCAGTCTCAAATGCTTTAGATTCTGCCTAAATATTGCTCCTTCTGATCTCTCAATGTACAATCTCAGTTCTGGACCAATATTCTTCAAGACACCAATCTGACCATAATTTTTGGATTTTTGAATCCTTACCACTTCTCCCTCTCATAATGGATGGAGAGGTTTGTTGGTCTTATCTTAGTAGGACTTCTGGGTTACGGCACTTCAGCAGATTGGCTTTCACTAATCTCTTGTCCTTGACACATGGAAACAACAATTGCTATTGATTGGTAATATGGTTCTGGTTTATCTCTACAGAAGTCGCTGAGCAGGTGAACCAAGATGTTTATCACGAGGAACATTTCTGAGATTAAAGAGATTAAGGAAAATATCACTATTAACTTATTTCAACTTCTCTAGTAACTGCCCATTTGACTGCGGGTACTCTGGACTACTTGTGACATGAATAAAGTTCCATTCTTCTATGAATCTTTTGAACTGTTGGCTTGCAAACTACGTGCCATTGTCAGAAATAACTTTGTGCAGACTACCCCGAACAGCAAAATGACTCTTCATCTTAGTAATGACAGTACTGGATGCTACGTTAGGAAGTAGATCAATGTCAAACCAATTGGAGTGCGAGTCTACTAACACCAAATAATGTTATCCATTCCACTCAAAGATATCAGTAGCTACTGTCGACAAAGGTAGTTCTGGAATCTGGTTAAGCTGAAGTGGTTCCTTCTGTTGATATGGCTTTGTACTATTACACATTGAACAAGATGAAAGTGCTCTCTCAATGTCTTATGACATAGAAGGCCAAAACACTAGTCTTCTCACCCTTCTTTTGGTAAATTTGGTTCCTGGGTGACCATGCTGCAAGACAGTAATGTACACTTCTTGCAAGGACTTTGGAACGATTAATTTCGGACTTTTCATAATGATACCTTTGTCAGACAAAATCTCATCTCTGTATGGAAAATAAGGTTGTACTTCTTGAAGTAAACTAGATTGCTTTGATGGCCATCCTTGTTTGATAAAGTACTCAAGTCTCTGTAAAACTGGATCTGTGGCTGTGTGGTCTCTCAGCTCATCAAGAGGTGTGGGAAAAAAATTTCTAGCTTCCATGACTTCAAAATCAAGGTTCTCATACTCATGCTGTTCTGTGGTGTTTCTGGACAATCTAGATAAGGTATCAGCAAGATAAAGATGTTTGCCTTTCTTGTAGACAAGATTTTAATTAAATTTTTGCAATCTCAGCATCATATGTTGCAGTCAGGCTGCAGCTGAATGCATTGGCTTTCTCAAGGTAGTGACTAGAGGTTGGTGGTCTGTTTCGATCTGGATAGGTCTACCATAAACATAATCATGGAACTTCAAACATTCAAACACAATTTCCAAAAGCTCTTTCTTGATCTGGGCATACTACATCTCAGTTTGGGTAAGTGTTCTTGATGAAGAGGCAACAGGTTGATCTTCTTGAAGAATGACTGCACCTAAACCAAATTGTGAAGCATCAGCTGAAGGTGTAACTTGCTTGTGAACATCATAGTACCTGCGAGTTGGTGGACAAGCAATTCTATATTTCAGGACATCAAATGCTCTTTGGTGTTGTGCTAACCAAGACCAGGATATATCTTTACATGTCAGCTCTCTGAGTGGTGCTGAAAGTGGGCTCAAGTCTGGAATGAACTTGCCTAGGTAGTTGACCATACCAAGAAAATGTTGCAAAGCTTGAACATTGTCTGGAGCTGTCATCTTAAGAATGGCTGCTTGTTTTGAAGGGTCTGGTCATAGGCCTATACTAGTAAATAAATGACCAACATAAGTAACTTCTTGTAGCCTGAATTTGCATTTCTGTGGACTGAGCTTAAGATTAATTTCATGTGCCCATTCCAGAACTTTTCTGAGGTTTCTGCCATGTTCTGCTTTGTCACGATCTCTTACTAGTATGTTTACTATGATAGCACAAGGATACCCAGAAAAAATTTGCTCCACTGCACGTTGAAATACTTCAGTTCATAGGTGTGTACTAGGCTAATGGCCCTGGAGCATTTACAAGCCTAGCCCATAGGATTACCCTGACATTGTGCGACCCTGACCTTAGTTCTCAGTGCATCTGTAGAGTAAAGCCACTGGAGTGATCACTGGGGTGAATTTTCTATCTCCCATCCACTCATCAAGATTTCTCTTGAAGAGGGCCAGTGAGGTGGTCTGCTTGACATGTATGAGAAGTCTATTCTATAACATGGGCAGTCTCTGGGTTATGAACCTGTCCCTCCAGCATGTTCTGTTGATTGTGGTAATGAGGTTGAGGTCCCTTGAGCGTGTGGTGTAGAGGGATTGGGATTTCTTTAGATGTAGCATTTCTAAGAGAGCTGGGTCAGACATGGCTTTGTAAGTCAAGCAAAGATCGCCTCTAAGAGATCAGAACTTATCCCAAATGGCATTTTCAAACATCTGTACCTGCCAAACAGAGTACTAAAAGTAGTGAGCAATGATGATTTCTTGTCGATCTGAATTTGTCAAAAATTAACTCTCTGCATCCAAGACAAAAAAATAGTGGCATTTGGCATCAAGGCTGCGACTTCTTCGACTGTGCACATTGGATGATGAGGTCTTTTTAGTGTTTTCTTCAAATCTCATAGATCACTACATATATTCTGATGTCATCTGAACTTTTTTTATGCACTACCACCATGGAAGATACCCATTCAGTTGGGGTTTTAACTGGACAAATCACACCTTGTTACACCATTTTATCTAGCTCGGTTTTTACTCTGTCCTGCATGGCTATTGGAACTTTACTTGCTGGCCTGATAACTGGACTGACCTTTGGGTATAACCTCAATGGAGTATACATCTGGAAACTTGCCTAATTTGTCTTCAATGAAATCAGTATAGGTAGAAAAAATGTGATAGGTGAAATTCGAGTAGTGTTTTTTCAAGCTAACATGATAGACTTCCTTATTAAATGAAAGCAGTCCCATTTTCAAACTGTCTCTGAGCCTTAGTAATAACTGGACATGCCTCTTGACCACATAAAATAATAAGTCGTAGATTCTTCCAACAGAGTAACATGAAATCACTACTGAGCCTTTGGTCTGAATTTCTTCACCTCCATAAGCAACAAGCTTTGCACACCTTGCCAAATCAAGCCTTTCACCTTTCCACACTCTAGCAAATGTTTCTGTTGACATAACACTAGACTTGGAGCCTGGTTCAGCTTTAAGCTCTATGGGCTTGCCATTTATCCAACAGTACAATACATTTCATTATTTGCCCTTAACTCTGTTTCATTGACCGTTTCATGAAGCACTGACACACCATCAACGTAGAGTGAGGTTGGAACTTTCTAATTTATCAACTCATTTCTTAAAATGTTCCCTTTTAATAAAAGAATGTGGGCTTTTTGATTTACAAAATCTTTTGAAATGATTACATCTATTGCATCTGTGGCATTGTTGACCAAAAGCTAAACAGTTTGTCCTTTTAAACTCATGACTTCCACCACATTTACGACAGTTGGCAATGAAACTGGGTTGGCGCCTATGCTGATTCACTTTTATAGGTTCATAGGTTGGTACTAGGCTATCGGCCCTAGGGCCTATACAAGCCAAGCCATAACAATTCCCTGGATATTTCTTCCCACAATATTTACTTCCCTTCACTTATGCTTCTATATGTTATATTATATATTTATATTATTTACTTGACTGCGGTGGTGGTGCTGCGGTAGCGTTGTCGCCTCACAGTAAGACGTTGTCCTGTTCGATTCTCAGCTAGAGCGTCTTCTGTGTGGAGACATGCATGAATGGGCGTGCCTTCATTGATGGTTGTGCATCAGGGCTGGCAACTCAGCATGTAAAAATCTACTGCCAATCATTAGCGGACAGGAGTACCTAGTTAGTGGCGAGCCCTAACCGGGAAGAGCCGAAAGACACAAAATATTATTTACTTATGCTTCACTGAGACTTTCCAAATTCTGAAATTTGATGGAAAGTGCTGGGTTTACCAATGTGCACTGCAGGGGTTACAGTTGCTGCCATGTGCTTGGGCCTGTTTCTTTTAACTATGCACTGCATACTATCAACATGAGCTTTATCAATGTGCCTTCTAGAGATGTTCTCATTTGTATGCATATTTGTGTGCTTTTCTCTGAGCTCGTATATCTGACAAATCTCAATGGCCTTATTCAAAGTTAAATCACTGTCACAAAGCAAATTCTTTCTCACAGCATCATTTTTTATGCCACACACAAGTCTGCCCTTTATCAACTCATCCCTTAAATCACCAGATCTACATGTTTTAGCTTTATTTCTCAGGTCAGTTATATATATGCTGCAAAAGTTTCACTATGCTTTTGATCTCTTCTGTAAAACAAGTGCCCTTCCATAGTAACATTTGTCTGGGGGTTACGGATTTCTCTAAATTTATGTTTTAAGCACTCTGGGTCCTCCCTTGACTCAGCTGGTCCAACAATATGATAGTTTCCCCCCTCTCCTGTATAGATAGCAGGTACATACACAAATGTGTATGTGTCTATGGCTTCTGACCCAGATAAATTAAGCAGAATAAATGCCTTTGCACAGTCATCTTCATCAGAAAATGCAACGTGTATGAAAATGCCATACTCTTGCTCACTCTCCATTTCTCAGCAATATAGGTTCATAGGTAGGTACTAGGCTATCTGCCTGAAGGCATTTATAAGCCTAGCCGGAATGTGTTGGCTTTTGCCGCCCCCTTAGATTAGTTCCCTGTGCCTCTGTCCAGCAGAACCATTGAAGTGATCCCTGGGGTAAACTTTCTGTTTCCTATCCACTCATCAAGGCTTCTCTTGAAGAGGGTCAGTGAAGAACTCTACCTAATGTAGATTGGAATCTTGTTCCAGATCATGGGAAGTCTCTGGGACAGAAATCTATCCCTCCAGCACGTCCTATTTATTGTTGTGGTGAGGTTTATATCCCTAGAGCATGTGGCTCGAGGGGATATGGTTTTCTTTAGGTGGAGCATGTCCATCAATTATGGGTTGGACATGGCCTTGTATGTCAGGCAGAGATCACCTCTGAGTAGGCGGTATGCAACTGAGTACAGCTGGAGTTTCTTCAGTCGAGCTGCATAGGGCATCTGCTTCAGGCCAGTGATCCCCTTGGTGAGATACTTCTGTGGTCTTTCCAGTTGTTGCAGGTGTCTTGTAAGGTACATCCGAAATGGGGCATTGTAATCTATGATGGCTCTGATGAGTGATGCATAGAGGGGCCCAATGCCCTCTTTCAATCTGGATGCAAACCCTTTTGTGATTAGGTGGGCCACATAGAAAGATTTTCTAACCACTTTGGCAATGTGATTATCAAAGGAGAGGTTACTATCTACTTGGGTCTCCAGACCCCTTATTACATTCTTCCATATTTAGGGGGGCTACCACCTATGTGGTAGTTTGTGAGTACATTGTTTTTTCCAAAGGGGATGACTATGCACTTTTTGGCATTTAGCTTGAGGCCATGGTTTTGACACCAGGTATCTGTCTCAGTGACACCCTTTTGGAGGATGTATGTGTCGGCCAGAGAGTCAATTACAGCCCCTAGTTTGCAGTCGTCTGCAAACTTGGTCAGCCATAATCCTCCTGTGCTTGCTGTACCTCTGAGAAGTATATGCCAAACAGGAGGGGTCCTAGGACTGAGCAGCCCTGGGGAACGCCACTTGTAACCAGTTTAGAGTCAAACCTAGCTACCGCAACTCTTACCATGTGGGTTCTGTCCGTGCCAGTTGGCAACCCATCTCATGACATAGGGGTTTATGTTCAGGCTGGTGAGTTTGTCTATATTACCTGAGTGGGGAATGGTGTTGAAGGTCTTTAAGAGGTCTAGGTAGACCACCTTTCCCTAGTCTTCAGCCTTGGTAACTGTCTCAAAGAAGTCCACCAGGTTTAGGAGGCATGATCTGCCCTTAACAAAGCTGAACTGGGTAGGGTCCAGTGTTTGGAAGTTTGCAATATCTCTGTTAATGAGATCCATGATGATGCGCTCAATAGCTTTGCAGACCAAGCTAGTCAGGCTTATAGGGTGATAGTGCCCGGGGTCTGTTGTGGCTCCACCTTTGTGGAGTGGAATAACCATTGCTGTGTGCCACTCTGTGGGCATGTAGCCCATGGAGAGGCTGAGTTTAAACAGTGTGTTTAGGTAAGGGGTTAGTTCATCTTTGAGCTCATGTAGGACGCAGCCTGGGACACCGTCCGTTCCCACTGATGCTGTGTTTTTGGCTTTGGAGAGTGCTGTTTTAACCTGAGTGTCTGTAATTTCAGGGGCACTACATTCTTCTGGTATAGTTATAGGCCCTTTTGGGGGTGAGAGGGGGCGAAGTTTGCACTGAACCTATCTGCCAAGATGTTGTTGTCAAACACAAGTGCACTGGGTTTTTGAAATCCCTCTACTATGCCCATAAAGTATACACAAACACACTAAAACTATGGCCCTTGTAATTATGTATGATCTGTTATGTGAGCTTGCAACAACATTCAAATGCACAATAAACTCTTTGAAATGTACTTTGTGAAATATGTTCTGTAACTGCTGTACTTTTGTGAAATATGCCTTGTAACGGCTCTACTTTTGCAAAACAGCTTTACTGTAACACTGCACTTTACACACTTCTGAGAACTCGAATATCTTTGCTTAATACGAAAATACATGCTTTGCAAAAATGCAGCTGTTTCTCCTTATTTTATTAATTTTATGCAATTCAGACTTTATTTCAAACATTTTCCACAGTAATTTGAATATTTTTATCAATATCGTGCATATCGGTTTATGCGAATGTCATTTAGAGTGCTCTGTAAACCGTTTCATATTATGCAAAAAAGAAATAGTACTGAGCAAGTTTTAATATCTGAAATTTGTTTCTGACCTGTTTTCCGAAGTATGCACATTTTAGGTATGATCCACTCATCTGTATTCCACCAGTTCTAAGAAAATACCTTAAGTCGTTTTGGCTGTGCCGCCTCTAACTTTACGCCCTTTGAATATGCCAGTTCTGACTCCATGACCTTTAGACATGCCACTTCTGGCACCATGTCACTCGTCCTTCTCCAGCATTAATAACAAGTAGGCGGGGGGGGGGGGTCATTTAGATGCTTTAATACATAGAAACACATCAGGATGGATAGCAGCATCTTAAAGTACAAATGAACTAGTTAACAGGCAGATCTTACATACTTACATCTCAACAGCTATCTACAAAATGGCAGTCTAGCTTGCACGTGCTCTTGGATAGTTTCTTAAAGGTATATACACACAATGATCTACAAGAAGTATGAATGCCAGTAATGTTTGGATTATCTGTGATCATGAGGTCAAAAAGAGAATGTTTCCCTGATTTAAAGATGGATCTTACAGATTCTTTAATTAGGTGGATAAGGACATAGGTCTGTAAGTAAGAAAGTCTTCCATATCAGTGTTACAATATGGGCAGCATTCACTAATGGAGGGAGGATGAATACCAATATTACTCATAATGGAATCAAGAAGGGAACGTTTCCCCAATTTAAAATGGACCACTGTAGGATCTCTAATTAGTTGGTTAAGTGCAAGCTCAATAAGAAAGTCCTCTGTATTGGTGTTGTAGGGTCCAAGAAGGCTATGGTTAAAATCCCACAGATTTCTAGTATTTCTGAGAGGTTTTATGTGCTGCAATACTTGGTTAATAGGTAGTTTGAATTTGTTTTTGTTGGCAGGCTGAGGTGAGAGATTATTTACAGCAGTCACTTACCTCACCAAACCAATGAAAACAATTTTTAGCCATTCAACTACTGAAAGAGCATCCCCACATAGGGTTGCCACCCCTTCGTTTTTTTTCCGGACTATCCGGAAATCAAATTAATTCTCCAGTAATCTGGAAAACACTCTACAAACTCAGGTATTTTGTTTCAAAAAAGGAAACAGACTATCAAAATTTGTAAATCAGCTGATTTACTATGCTTTTTAAAGAAAAGCATAGTAAATCAGCCAAAATCAGGCATCAGGAATGGAAAAAGAGGGCATTCCCATCAGGCAATGTCAATGTGATGTCATAAAATGGGTGGGATGTGGGCGGGAGAGGGGCTGGGTTGGGTGGGGTTACTGGTGATGCGAGGGGTGTGGCCTTACTCCAGTTTTAGCCACAACGAAAGGTGGCAACCCTATCCTTACACTCTTCGTGAGGTGTTAGACCATTAATTGACAAGTGTTCACTCAAATAACTTTTAAGAGATATGCAAACTACTTTTGCAACTACCCAGTGTCTCCATTGGGAAGATTATTTTTTTCCGTTTTTGTATTATTATTATGAATGTTGTAGAAATGGACTGATTTGCACAGTAATATTTTACTTTTTAGTTCTACTTTTTTTAATGCAGCACAGAACTACTTCTAAAAAGGCATGACCTTCTTTTCTTGAATGTATGAGATTTTTTTTTTTTTAAATTGAGGCATAAATGTTTTCATTTATTGCAATGTGTGGAGACATGCGTGAATGGGCGTACCTTCGTTGAAGGTTGTGCATCAGGGCTGGCAACTCGGCACGTAAAAATCTACTGCCAATCATTAGTGGACCGGAATTCCGCTGTGGCGACCCCTAACCGGGAAAAGCCTAAAGACACAACAACAATTACCCACATCTGTTCTTGTACTGCTACTCCTTGCTAACAGCAGGCTAACACTTCATAAAAAAACATAACCCATGAGTATGAGCAATTATTAGTTATTCTTTATACCCAGCATAAGACAAACACAACTGTACACAAAGATCTTGCACCTAAAAAAAAATCTCCAAAGGCATCAATATCCAGAAAACAATTTACAAGCTAAAATGTAGCATTCACTATAGACAAACAATTTTACAAAAACAGGTAGCCATCTCAACTATTTACTTATTGGTATTCCTGCACCAAGGCACAGCAAACCCTTAGCAAGTGCCAGCTGAAGCAGGCGGACCCAAAATGGAATTGGAAAGACTGTGACTGCAGGTGTAAAATAAAAATGGAGTGTGGATTGCTTGTGCATACATGGCCAGAGAAATAATACAATTAGCAGAACCATGTCAAGATGTAAATTGGACAGGAAACCACCATGGATAAGAAAACCAAAACAGTGAACAATCACCACACTGAACATTGTAAACAAGCAGGCCATACAGACACAGGACAGCAGCAGCCCAGGTATAGCAATAGTGCACAAATAAGGGAAATTACTGAATTCAATGATGAGAACAGTGTAACCAATTCCTTTAGAAAATCAATGTAAGAAGCAGAAACAGTACTCTGAATTATGTAGTGAGAAGATTAACTGTGCACCAGCAATGAGACACAGAGTGCTGGGGATCTTAGAAGACAAAACATAGACTACAGCCAGGATGAAATCAGGGGGCTGCTGCAGTACCAGATGGAGCAAACCCTTAACATAACTTAAGGAAAATTATTAATAGGGTCATAGGAAAAGCAGTGGCACCAACATAGCAAGCTATATGTTATAAAAAAAAAAAAAAAAAAAAACACAAACACGCTCTTGTGACTTAACTACCACTGGTACCTATTAGACACCAAGGAGGCAGTTTTCAGTCTAGCACCAGGAAGGGGGAAAAAGCTGTGAAAGTTCAGAGATCAGTACTTCAGTATGGTATAATGTTTAGAGCAATACTTAAGCTGCTGCAATATATGAGATGCTGTAATGGCAGTGTTCTAGCAGGAGGGAGGAAACGGCAGTAATACTCCTGCTGCTGAGGAGTGATGCCGGAATGTGGTGCAATGACAAAATAAAAAATCATTAACAGTATAGTGCAATCCTTTAGATGCCCTGATACTTTTGACTGTAATCAGGAATGGAGTAAAGTTAAAAAAAAAAAAAAAAAAAGGTAGTTGATCAGGGTACTGCAATCAGTGAGATGCCATAGATGTGACCTTCCACTGGGATGGGAAAAACAGTAGTAATGGCCACACGTACTTTCGTAATGGTGTACTGTTAAAAAGATGTTTGAACACCTTACTGTAAACTGTACTGATGTAAAGCATAACCCTGTCAGTATTACAGGTGTAGTATATGGTGCCAAAACAGAATTGGGTCACTGTGTTCCCTTCCTGTTCAAACTACTTTCTGACCGGAGTGAAAAAGCTCCTATTAAGGAAGTGAAAATGTGAGGTTATAAGGGTAAACAATCTTTCAGAAAATAAACATACTAATCTCCTCAGGTAAACATTAAAGAATAGCATTCAGCTCACCTTACAAACTACTAAATGTTCGGTAAGACTTTGAGTTACTGACAAAGTTTAATTGCACCATCAACTTAATATGATTACTCAATTTACTTTTAGTCTGAATTAGCCTTCCCCTCATTCATTTTGAAATGGTACCAGTGCAAGTGCATTGATTCTGCTAAAGTGTAACCTTAGAACAGTTAATCATTCTATTATATTTTTCTGATGCTGCAATAATTACTATAATAACCAGCAGAAGGGAATTTCCCTAAAATTTCTCAAAGTAACAAGGAATTCTAACAATACAGTTAACCAAATTATTTTTCTTAGGAATAAAACTCTCAATTCTATGAAATTACTTCTCCACATCAGACTAGAAGTAAAAATAACAAATTTATTACTCAGACGTTTCACTTGACACATACAGATAATTTAATGTCAAGCTGAAGCATGAAGAGAACTACTCAATAATACAGAGGAGTTAAGAGTCGACTCCCCTACTACTACTCCTTTGGATCTCATTTTTCCCCTCCTAAAAGCCAGCAGTCAGTCAATTTAACTCAAAGGATTAAGGCTATGAATTACTTCTTCTTCTTTCAGCTTTTCCCGGTAAGGGGTTGCCACAGCGGATCACCTGTCCGCTCATGATTGGCAGTAGAGTTTTATGGTGTTGAGTTGCCAGCCCAGCACCCAACCTTCCACGGAAGGCACACACATGTATGCACTCATGCCTAGGGCCAATTTAGAGTGTCCATTCCACCTACAGCATTGCCTTTGGGATGTGGGAGGAAACCAGAGCACCCAGAGGAAACCCACGGGATCATAGGGAGGACATGCAGACTCCACACAGAAGGCACCCCAGCTGAGGATCGAACCAGAAAAGGCTATGAATTACTAATGAGCTTCATATCTGCAGATCAGTGTTTTCTTTCCCTCAGTCTCCATTTGCCTGTTATGTGATTTCAAACAAGTCCCTTAACACTAAAGTATTTCCATGCTATCCCTACCATATCTAAATGATAGATGAAAATTCAAAACGTATAAATACAGGATATGAGCTCACTCTCACCTTCTTTCAACCCTTCTGTATGCATCCCCTCTACTCTCGAATTTAAACAAGACTGTCCTTAACAAACTCTCAATTTGCTACAACCACATTGCCAGGTTTGCCACTGGGCTGCCTTTTAGGACACATCATTGCATCAATCTAAATCAGATTGGGTGGCTTGAACTACCCAGCCTAATCCAGTATAACCAACTGATTATGGCATATAAATTCCTCTATAATCCAGACAATACTCCTGCACTTAAAAATATTATCACCCCCTATAACAATCCTAGACCGCTTCGATCCTCTAACAAACTACTAATTCAGACTAGCAAAATGAATAACACAGCCGGTGATTCTCTCTTTGCAAACTCTGTAAGTAGATCCTGAAACTCTCTTCCAGCTGATATTACCTTACTTTCTACCTTAGGTCAATTTAAAACTAGACTCAAACAACATTTGTCACTTAACTGGCTATGTCAATGTATCAAGCCTGGCTAACTCTCTCTAGAATGTGTAAAAATCTGTTAACCAGTTTACTGTGTAATTTAATTTAATCCTGTCTTGTCCTCAGGATTAACTGTAACCTGTGGAACTTGTTTAACTTGCTTACTTATGTAATCTCTGTAAATAGTCTGTCTGTAATATGTAATGCTGATATTATGTAATGCTGTATTTGCTTACCCTTGGAACTTTTCTCCCCGGGCCTCCGCTGAAAATGGACATGCATCCAGTCGGACTATCCCAGTCAACAAATGTAAAATAAAAAAATAAAATAAAAATGAAAAATGCCTCTAAATCAAATCAGTATTTGAGATCACTGTTGCCTCAGGCATTAAATTATTTATATAGTGCAGGAAGACTGCTGTCAAGGCTTTCTGCATTAATGTGAATTATCTTAAGTAGCATCAAACATGATGAGCTGGGAAAGAAAAGAGTGAGCAAATGGTGTCCATAAAATTATCATAGTCTAGGTGGATGGACAGTAAAATAAATGGGTCAATGTGGAAAAAGATTCACATAAACAGTAGTGCGTTTTAGACTCAACATTTCTGGGGAGGGAAGGGGCAACCCCTATTTCTTGAAATGAGAACAAAACACCCACTTTGCTGTCCTTGTCAGGATAATGCATCTGGGGTTTAGCTCCATAATACAGGTCAGGATAAAAATGGCTGACAGCAATGGCTAAGATGGCTAGTAAAAGAAAACAGTGTTTAATATAACACACTGTAGGAACAGCAAAAGTGTGAACAAGAAGTGCAAACCTAAAAGAAAAGTGGAATATGTGTAGCTCCACCAGTATGAAGCATATTACTGTCAGGAATGTGTTGCTCTAGAAGTATGAAATGCATTACTGTGAGGAAGTTGTGCTGCTCCATCAGTATGAAACACATTACTGTGAGTGCTACGTCTTGAGAAGTAGAGGTGAAACCCTGTTCAATTTATGTCCAGCATTACTTGAAAAGGGAAGTAGTAGACCTCTGTGAAGTTGGCCTCAAAATGACATCCACTGTGGAAATAACAGAACAGAGGAACAATGGAAAAAAAAAAAAAAAGAGGGACACTGCAGACAGAAGGTGGGAGTTACTTCTGCCATAATGTTGAGCTTTACAACGGGATTGGTATAACGTATAGTACAGTGATGAGCGCTATTCGACCATACATTTAATGTCTCTTCAGGTTATATAATACAGTCTTCAAGCAAGATTCTATTTAAATCCTTCTGTTTCCAGCATTTCATTTTAAGGTATTCATAATAACAGAAATTTAAGTTACTAAGGAAAGCTAGCAAGTTTTGGTCAGCGTCAGTGGACAGTGTCTTTTGATGGTATGTGGAGATTACAGCACAACAGAGGAAAGACTTGTCATGTACTTTTTAAATCAAAAAAAGAATTTTATACCTGTCAACTGTCCAGATTTTTACCTTATATTTTTTGGTCTGCTCCTCATAATATGTGTAGTTTTCTAGCAAATCACTGAGGATTAAAGGCACTAAATAATGATATAAATTTGAGTTTCAGAGTTCATAACCTTGAGAAAATGCATGCTAATGTAAATTCCTGTTATTCTAACAACTTTATAAGTTTATAAAAGCAATATTTATAATCTGTCCCTGATTTTCAGCCTTTGTTCCCCATTTTTGGGTCTGTCATTTTTCTTCTGCATAGAGTTTGAGAAGTATGATCATTGCTTGATGAATGAAGTACATGCAATATAATTTTTTTGAAGGGAAACAAATGTGATACATGAAAAGATCAAAATAATATGACTGCCTTGTTCCTTTGCCAAGAGTGTGGATAAACTTATGTAAAAGCAATCCAAACTCTGCCTAGACCAATACGAGCTAATGGCAGACTCCCAGTACTGATTCCATAAGGAATATGAAGTACATACATACTTTAATGAGACAACCAACTGCATACTAACAGCCATGGATAAAAGCACGGTGACTTTGTAAACTATACTCGGCTCTATCACATGCAACACAATGAGAATGATATCAGAACCACAAACCTGGACGTTCAGCTATTGCAGCAGCAGGTCTATAATGTGTGACAACAGATTTAACCATAAACAAAAGACTGCAAATTGCATTCTCTATGAGAACTGCAGAAAGAAAGTACAGTTTTGTACCTACCATAAATGTAGATGTCCGATAGGTATGCATCTGCAGTCATAACATATGGGTTGTCCTGCCTCAGGCAGCCCTTCGGTCGGCCGGATTCCAAAGTCTGGGTCTGGCCTCGGCTGATGTCGCACTTTCCCCGACGTCAGAGCGTCTGGGGTATAAAAGCATCAGCCGATGCCATTTTCCTCAGTTTTTCTTGCCCTAGATGCCAGGTGCCCTCTAGGAAGGCTAAATTTGGATAAATGCTGAAAAGTTCCAAACATTTGCAAATTATATACATGAATAAACAAACAAACAAATACACCATAATAGATTCCCCCAGCTAGCTAAAAGATGGGTAAGCACCCTAGGAATACCAAAGAGGGGAAGGAGGGAGGGTAATCCTGACTGCAGATGCATACCTATCGGACATCTACATTTATGGTAGGTACAAAACTGTACTATGTCCTTCAAGGATGCATCTGCAGTCATAACATATGGGTACAATACCATAGCCAATCTGGGGGTGGAGGTACTAAGAAAAGGATGGTGTAGTTAAGATCCCCTGCAGGACTGCAGTTGCAAAACCTGCTCTGGATCTAGAGTATAAAGGAAGATTGTAATGCTTGGCAAATGTATGCATGGAGGTCCAAGTAGCAGCTTCTAAAATGTCCTTGGTAGCCACCCCCGTTAGGAAGGCTGTAGTGGTGGCCGTGGCCCTTGTGGAGTGAGGCCTGATATTTTCAGGAACTGTCTTTCCATGAAAGGAGTAGCAAAAGCGAATGCAATTTCCTATCCATCTTGAAATTGTCTGTTTGGAAATTGCTCTTCCTTGCACCCCAGTTGCATATGCTACAAAAAGTTGGTCAGTTTTTCTGCTAGTTTTTGTTCTGTCCAAATAGTAGCGTAGTTGTCTGTGTATATCCAGGGTGTGCAAAAGTTTTTCCCCTTTATTCTGTGGATTAGGGAAGAACGTAGGCAAGTGGATAGCTTGGTTCAAGGATACCCTAGATACCACCTTTGGCATAAAAGTAGGATTGGTTCTTAGTGATACCCTGTCCTGGTGGAAAATAAGAAAAGGCTGCACTGCCATTAAGGCTTGTAACTCAGAAACTCTTCTTGCTGAAGTGATTGCCAGAAGGAATGCAGTTTTCCAAGATAGGAACTGTAGATCCGCTGATGCTGCTGGTTCAAAAGGAGGTAGTGTCAGTTTTTCCAGCACAAAGTTGAGATCCCAGGCAGGTAGAGGGGGTCTTATTGGAGGTTTTACATTTTTGATTCCTCTCAGAAATTGTCTGAGGAGAGGGTGTGAGAAGATAGGTGGATCCACATTGTATTCTGCTGAAATTGCTGAAGCATGAATCTTAATGGAAGAATAGGACAGGCCATTGTGGAACAATTCCGCTAAGTATTCTAGGATATGTGCTAAGTTTGCCCCTGTGACATCTGTGCCCTTTGATGTGCTCCAAATGAGAAATCTCTTCCATTTAGCTGAGTATGTCTTCCTTGTGGAAGGCCTGCGAGCTTCCAGGATAATGTCCTTCACCCTCTGCGATAAAATAGTCTGTTTGGGATTTAAGGAATTTTCCAGGCAGTTAGCTGCAATGTTTTCAAGTTTGGGTGTAGGGTCTTGAAATTGTTCTGCATTAGAAGAAGAGGCCATAGGGAGAGAGGCCATGATTTTGCCTGAGACATGCTTCTCAATAGTGGATACGAGTGTTGTCTTGGCCAGTCCGGAGCTATTAGTATCACTTTTGGCTGTTCCTCCCTGATTTTCAGTAGAACCTTGTGCATCAATGGGAGAGGTGGGAAGGCATATACTGTCAGGGCTTTCCAGCTGAAAGAGAGAGAGTCCACCCTCCAAGCTTGTGGGTGGTATGTCCTTGAGCAGAATGTCTTCAGTTGATGGTTGAGTGGGGAGACGAACAGGTCTATCTCCGGCATTCCCCAGGTCTTTGTTATGAGCTTGAAGATGTCTGGGTGCAGCATCCATTCGTGTGCATTCATGGTAGTTCTGCTTAGGCTGTCCGCCAGTGCATTTTCTTTCCCTGGCACGAATTGGGCCTGTAGTTGGACATTGAGATTCAGGCATAGATCCCACAGATTCATAGCCATCTGGCATAGTGGGTAAGAATGTGTGCCACAATGTTTGTTTATGTACCACATGACCGTGGTGTTGTCTGTCCTTATTAACAGTTGTCCTTGCTGGAGGAAAGGTTTGAATGCCTCGATTGCGTGTCTCATTGCTAGCATTTCCTTTTGGTTTATGTGCATGCTTAGCTGCCCTTGCGGCCATAGGCCTTGGATGCATTTGTCCTCCATGTGTGCTCCCCATCCTCGGTCCGAGGCGTCTGTGGTAATGGTCTGCCTTGCTTTTGGTTTGTTGAAAGGCAACCCTCTGTTGGACTGGCAGGCCTGAGCCGACCACAGGAATTCCTTTTGAAGGCATGGAATGATTGGTATCATGGTTTCTAAACTGTGACTGTGTTGAGACCATACACTCCTTAGGTACCATTGTAATTTCCTCATATGCAGTCTGGCATGTGGGATTAGAATTATGCAGGATGCCATGTAACCCAGGGCCTGCAGGATTTTCCTTGCAGTAAGCTGAGTTAGTCTTGTCAAAATCATGAAGTAATCTGGAAGTTGTTTTTGCTTTTCTTCTGTGAGAAAGGCCATTTGGGTGCTTGTGTCCAGTTTTGCACCCAAAATGGTGATCCTTTGGGATGGTACTAGTCTTGACTTTTGGATGTTGACTGTGTATCCCAAGGCCTGTAACAGGGGTATGGTGTAGGCCAAGTCCTTTAGCAATTTGTTCTTGTTGTCCGCTTGTTTTAGGCAGTCGTCCAGGTATGGAAAAATTTGAATTCCCTGTAGTCTGCAATGTGCAACTACTGATGCCAGGCATTTTGTGAATACTCTGGGCACAGTAGATAAGCCAAAGGGCAATGCTGAGAATTGATAATGCTCTGATCCTGCAAGAAATCTGAGGTGTCTTCTGCAACTTGGTCGATAGGGACGTGCAGGTATGCCTCCTTGAGATCTAGAGTCACCAGCCAAGACTCCTTGCCCAACATGGGAAGAAGTTGCTGTAGAGTCAGCATTTTGAATTTTGGCACAATGAGATAAGTGTTGAGTGCGGACAAGTTGAGAATAGGCCTCCATTGATTTTCTTTTCTTGGCACAAGGAATAGTCTGGAGTAAAATCCTTGGCCTTGTTCTGAACATGGTACCTTTTCTATAGCTTTCATCTGAAGTAACTTGCTGATTTGTTTTAAAGCCTCTGCCTTCTGGTTTGGTGGAAGGTTTGGCATTCCGCTTCTTTTTGGCAAAGTGTGGAAGTGAAACCTGTATCCTTTGTCTATTATTTGCAATGCCCAAGTATCCTTTGTAATATAATGCCAGTTTTTTGAGAATAAGGCCAGCTTTCCGCCCAAGGGTGCTTCCAGTTGATCCCTGGTAAGCGGAATCAGAGTCAAGTCATTGAGTCTGTCCTGTAGTAGTGGTTGTTGTTGTAGCTGTTGCACTACTCCTCTGGTTGGCAGGCTGCCACTGACGGCCTCTGTAGGAGCCCTTCGATTGACCTCTGCCTCTAGAGCGCCTGTTCCTGCCTCTCTGGGCTTTGTCCGTGTCTGGAAAGGACCGATTTTTTGTAGGCCAGTTTCTGCTGAATCTCGGTGGTTGAACTTGCAGGAATTCTTTAACTGTTTGCACAGATTTTGCTTTTTCTTCAACCTTTTTCAGAATCTCCTGAGCAGGGGAGCCAAATAAATTTTGTTTCTCCATTGGAGCATCAAGGAGTTTAACTTTGACATGGTCTGGCAAAGATTGCTCCTTCAGCCAGGCATGTCTACGAATAACTGCCCCAGTCATAGCTGATCTAAATGAAGCCTCCAGTGCATCATAGCCACATTTTAAGAAATGATTACTAACCTGTTGTGAGTTATGTACCAAATCCTGAAGGGATTTTCGGTCTAGGGGTTCAGGAGAAGAAAGTTTCTTATTCAATTCATCTAACAAATACTCTTGGCACTGTATCATATGGAATTGACAGTTTAATGCCCTGACAGAAAGAGTTGCAGAGGTATACACCTTTTTACCCCATCTCTCTAAAGCTCTAGACTCTCTATCAGAGGGTAGGGGATTTTTGGCAGTAGCGGCTGCAACCCCTTTAGGGCCCTGAGAAATAATTTCTGGGTCTGCAGAATGGGCTTTATACAGATGGAAATGAGAATCCGGGACCCTGTAATATCTGTCAGGTTTGGCAGGGGCCGGAGGAAGAGTATCAGGGGCTGTACTGACATCATTGTACACATCATCAATTACAATCAGAACAGGAGGTATAGCTAAGGGCCTATGCTGAGGCAAATGCAAAAAGGTCCGTAATCTTTTTCTAGAATCAGAGAAATCCTGACCTTGCCATTGAAAGTGCTCCCTCATGGAGTGTAAAGTCTCCCCAAAGGAAAACTCTTCAGGAGGGGAGGCCGAAGGGATAGATTCCTCTGCATCTGAATCCTCATAAGGCGAGTAAGCCCCTTCCTGGTGGTCTGACAACTCAGATCCATCCGTGGAATCATCTGAGGAGAGGGGCTCGGAGGGGTCAGTCCTGGGCCTTTTGTCTGGAGGAGGTTGAGAGGCCCTGTCTGGGTGAGGCTGTGAAACCCTAATTAAGGAGATAAGGTCCTCAGCCAGGCTGAGGATCTGTGAACTAGAGGAAGGCCTCTGGGTTGTAGATTTGGTAGGCAAAGCTTTTGAAAGTTTGGCAGCTTTAGCCCTAGAGAAGGCCTTAATGGACATAGAAGCTGGGGGCCTAGCAGCCCCACGTGCAGGGGTAGAAATGTCCAAAGGTATAGTGTCGGACAATTCCTGAACACTAGCTTCGATAGGTAGTTGTGAAGCCGACTCAGCCGGGGCCACTCGGGCCTCGGCGGTTGGAGTTATGGTTTCGGAAGAAGGAATCGCCGAGGACTCGGTTTCGGCTGAAACAGAGACACTCGCGGTAGGCCTAGCCGTAGTTTCAGCCGAAACAGCGGGCCGCGAGTGTCGGTCCTTTTCCTTGCGTTTTTTGACCGTATGCGGAGTCGGAGTCTCCGACGGCATTTTATAAGCAAAAGCGGCTCCAAAAAATTCCTCTGCAAACTCCGACCGACGTCAAAGAGTTCGTCGGTTGAAGGAGGCACAGGCTAAACAGGCCGATACGTCGTGGTCTGGGCCTAAGCAAGGAAGGCAGTAAGAATGGAAATCCTTATGAGGTATTTGTTTCCCACAAGTTAAACAATTATTTACTTTGTCTGACATCGGCTGAGGCAAGAAAGAGTCCCCAACGGGGTACTTAGCTTTTTTCGAAGTCTTTGGTAGCTGAAATCTCTGGATCTGACCGACCGGCACTTGCGAACAGCTTCTGCTTCGGGCACCACGCGGCAAGAAAGACTGAGGAAAATGGCGTCGGCTGATGCTTTTATACCCCAGACACTCTGACGTCGGGGAAAGTGCGACATCAGCCGAGGCCAGACCCAGAATTTGGAATCTGGCCGACCGAAGGGCTGCCTGAGGCAGGACAACCCATATGTTATGACTGCAGATGCATCCTTGAAGGACATCTGAGTGAATTTACTAGTGATGAAGTATTTACTTATGAATGTTTTAAGTAATTCTTATATCCTGTAAGCTGAAGACCATTTCCAGTGGTGGTCTGAAAAGAAAGGCTGAACAAAAGACAACATACAGTTCAATAATAAACTACAACTACATGCTATCAAGCAGACAATACAGGAAAACAATGAGCATCACGGACCAGCAAAATAGCCAAGTAAGTCATCATCAGAAAAATGTAGGAAGAAAACAAGAATAGTAAATTGTTACTCCGCAACATTATTTAGGAACTAAATAGATCTATACAGCTATGGTACAGACAAAGCATAGAGAAATAATTTGTTAACTTTGACTCATAATTCAGTCAGATCAGCTTCGCTGCAGGAAATATTTATTTTTATATGTATTTCATTTACATACTGAAATAGGAACTCACTGTGGTATTTATAGTCGGTATGCAAGAGTGCAGTGGCTAAGTGTACTGTCTGACACAAGCTAGATATGATGCAGAGACTTAATCTGCACTTAAGTACAACCTTTGGAAAGTTGTAAAAACTTCATAGGCAGATAAGTAGAAAATAAGATGTAAATTAGAAATGTGTTCAAAAGATGTGACTAAACTGTGTTAACTAGGTACTATTCCTAGCTTTTGCAACTAAGAGTAACAGTTTGCTATGTCATGTATGAAGCAAATCTGCACCTCTTTCAGTCACTTTGCAATTAACAATGAAGCTTGGTTTTGCTGCTAGCACGACTATATCCTATAAGCTGCTTGTTTATGTCATACCACAAACAGGTGCATGAAACGGTGCTCTGTGGTAGGTATTGAAAATGGATTACTTTAAAGCAAATCTGCACCTTTTTCAGTCACTTTGCAATTAACAATGAAGCTTGGTTTTACTGCTAGCACGACTATAACCTATAAGCTGCTTGTTTATGTCATAACACAAACAGGTGCATGAAATGGTGCTCTGTGGTAGGTATTGAAAACGGATTACTTGTTTCACTTGTGAAGAGCAAGAAAGTACAGTTTTGTACCTACCATAAATGTAGATGTCCGAACTGGATAGCATCTGCAGTCATAACAGCTGGGTTGTCCTGTCGTCAGGCAGCCCTTCAGTCGGCCGGATTCCAAAGTCCAGGTCCGGCTTCGGCTGATGTCGCACTTCACCCGACGTCATCTCTGTTGGTCTTGGGGTATAAAAGCATCAGCCGACGCCATTTTCCTCAGTGTTTCTTGCCCCAGATGCCAGAAGCCCTCTTGGAAGGCTAAAATTTTTTGGGATAGAATGCCAATGTTTCCAAAAAGATATAGGTAAACACAAAAATAAGCATGTATGTACATATATACAAACAAATACACCATAAAAGACTCCCCCCCACCAGCTAGCTATTGGGGGGGGTAAACACCCTAGGAGTACCACAGAGGGGAAGGAGGGAGGGTAATCCTGACTGCAGATGCTATCCAGTTCGGACATCTACATTTATGGTAGGTACAAAACTGTACTATGTCCTTCATGGATGCATCTGCAGTCATAACAGCTGGGTAGAATACCATAGCCAACTAGGGGAGGAGGATAAAGGAAGATTATGGTGTGTTTAGGATCCCTTGCAGTACAGCAGTGGCAAACCCTGCTCGGGATCTGGAATATAGAGGCAAATTATAATGCTTGGCAAATGTATGCACGGAGGTCCAAGTAGCCGCCTCAATAATGTCTTTGGTTGCCACTCCTCGTAAGAAGGCTGTGGTAGTGGCTGTTGCCCTTGTAGAATGAGGTCTTATGTTCTGTGGAATTGGTTTTCCATGGAAGGAGTAACAGAATCGAATGCAATTTCCTATCCATTTGGAGATTGTCTGTTTGGAAATAGCTCTTCCTTCCCTTCCTGTTGCATAGGCTACAAAACGTTGGTCAGTCTTTCTGTTGCTTTTGGTTCTGTCCAAGTAGTAGCGTAGCTGTCTATGTACATCCAAGGTATGCAATATTCTTTCCCTCTGTTTTGTGGGTTGGGAAAGAAGGTAGGGAGGTGGATTGCCTGGTTTAAGGACACCCTGGATACCACCTTAGGCATAAAGGTTGGATTAGTCCTCATGGACACTCTATCTTGGTGGAAGATTAGGAAGGGTTGCACTGCCATTAAGGCCTGTAGTTCTGAAACCCTCCTTGCTGAAGTAATTGCCAGTAGGAAAGCAGTTTTCCAAGACAGGTGTTGCAGGTCTGCTGTTGCTGCTGGTTCAAAGGGTGATAGTGTCAACTTTTCTAGTACGAAGTTTAAGTCCCAAGCTGGCAATGGAGGTTTCCTTGGAGGTTTTACATTTTTGATTCCTCTGAGGAACTGTCTGAGCAAAGGGTGTGAAAAAACAGGTGGATCAAAGCTGTATTCTGCTGAGATAGCTGATGCATGTATCTTGATGGAGGAGTAGGACAGGCCTGAATAGAGAAGTTCGGCCAGGTACTCCAGAATGTTAGGCATATCTATGTTTGACACATCTTTTCCTCTTTCAGAACTCCAAGTGACAAACCTTTTCCATTTTCCAGCGTAGTTCCTTCTTGTTGAAGGTCTGCGTGCTTCAAGAATAATGTCTTTAACTCTTTGGGAAAGTTCTTGATTAGCTGCTGCTATGTGATGTTCCATGCAGTCAGTTGTAACGTTTTCAGGTTTGGATGTATGGTGCTGTAGTTGTTCTGAGTTAGCATCAAAGGCATCAGGGGTATTGGCCACATATTGTTCCGAGACATGCTCCTCAGCATTGGGTACCAGTGTTGTCTTGGCCAGTTTGGAGCTATCAGGATTATCCTTGGCTGTTCTTCCTTGATTTTTAGTAATACTTTGTGTATCAAGGAAAAGGTGGGAATGCATATGCTGTTAGGCCTTTCCAGCTGAAGGAGAGAGAATCCACTTTCCATGCTAATGGGTGGAATGTCCTTGTGCAGAATTTTTGGAGCTGGTGATTGTGGGGTGATGCGAATAGATCTGAGTCATTCCCCATTTCTTTGTGATGGTCTTGAAGATGTCCGGGTGCAGGTGCCATTCGTGGGCATCTGATGTGGTTCTGCTTAATATGTCTGCTAGAGTATTTTCTTTTCCTGGTACAAATATTGCCTGTAACTGGATGTTGTAGCTGAGTGCCAGGGTCCACAGTTCCAAAGTCAGTCTGCATAGGGGGTATGAATGAGTGCCTCCCTGTTTGTTGATGTACCACATGACTGTGGTGTTGTCTGTCCTTATCATCAACTGGCCCTCTTTGAGAAATGGTCTGAACTTTTGGATTGCCAGTTTTACTGCCAGCATTTCTTTTAGGTTGATGTGCAGGTGAAGTTGATCCTGAGTCCACAATCCTTGCACGCGTTTGTCCATCATGTGGGCCCCCATCCTAGGTCTGAAGCGTCTGTTGTGATGTTCTGGCTTGCTTGACCTCTGCGAAAGGGAAGGCCTGGGTTTGACTGGCATGCCTGAGCCCACCATAGGAACTCCTGTTTTATGCATGGAATTAGTGGGATTTCTGTTTCTAGGCTGTGCCTGTGCTGGGACCATAAATTCCTTAGGTACCACTGTAGTTTTCTCATATGAAGTCTGGCAAATGGGACCAAAATTATGCATGATGCCATGAAGCCCAAGGCCTGCAGTACCTTTCTTGCTGTTAACTTGTTCAGTTTTGTTAATGCCAAGAAATAAAGAGGGAGTTCTTTTTGTTTTTCTGTAGTTAGGAATGCCATTTGTCTTACTGTGTCCAATTCCGCTCCCAAGAATGTCCTTGTTTGGGATGGTATCAGCCTTGACTTTTGTAAATTGACTGTGTATCCCAGTGCTTGTAGCAAGTAAATGACCCTTTGTAAATCTGTTGTCAACTTGCTTTTGTTGTCCCTTGTAGCAGGCAGTCGTCCAGGTATGGGTAAATTTGAATTCCCTGTAGTCTGCAATGGGCGATTACTGATGCCAGGCATTTTGTGAATACTCTGGGCGCAGTAGATAAGCCAAAAGGCAATGCTGAGAATTGATAGTGCTCTGATCCTGCAAGAAATCTGAGGTATCTTCTGCAGATTGGTCGAATGGGGACGTGCAGGTATGCCTCCTTGAGATCTAGAGTAACCAGCCAACACTCCTTGCCCAGCATGGGAAGAAGTTGCTGTAGGGTCAGCATTTTGAATTTTGGTACAATGATGTATGTATTTAAGGTGGACAGGTCGAGAATTGGTCTCCAACTTTTTTCCTTTCTTGGAACTAGGAATAGTCTGGAGTAGAACCCCTTTCCTTGCTCTGCTGTTGGTACTTTTTCCACAGCTCTCATGTTTGCTAACTCCATTATCTGTTGTAGAGCTTCTGCTTTTTGATTTGGAGGTAGATTTGGCATTCCTCTTGACTGGTAAAGTGTGGAAGTGGAATCGGTAACCTTGATCTATGGTTTGTAAAATCCACTTGTCTTTTGTTATGTGGTGCCAGTTTTTTGAAAATAAGGTTAACTTTCCGCCTAGAGGAGCTGCTATTTGTTCCCTGGTAGGCGGATTTAGGATTAAGTCACTGTGGCTGTGCTGTTGTAGTGGCAGTGGTTGTGTCTGAGCCTCTGTTGTTACCTTGCCACTGTCGTCCTCTGTAGGCACCACCTCTAGATTGGTTTCTGCCTCTGGAACGTCTATTCCTGCCCCTTTGAAATCTTGTGGAGTCAGGAAAGGACCAATTTTGGCAGGCCAGTTCCTGCTAAACCTTGGGGTTGAACCTGCAGGAAATCTTTAACCGTTTGAACTAATTTTGCTTTTTCTTCCATTTTCTTTATAACCTGCTGTGCAGGTGTACCAAACAAACTTGTCTTATCCATAGGAGCATCTAGCAACTTAGCTTTAACATGATCCGGTAGAGCTTGCTCCTTTAGCCATGCATGTCTTCTTATCACTGTGCCAGTCATGGCTGATCTAAATGAAGCCTCCAGTGCATCATAGCCACATTTTAAGGAATGGTTACTAACCTGTTGTATGTTATTTACCATTTCTAATACATATTTCTTGTCAAGAGATTCATCAGTGGTTAGCTTTTTAGTTAACTGATCAAGCATAAACTCTTGGTATTGTATCATGTGAAATTGACAGTTTAAAGCTCTAGCTGAGAGAGTAGCTGAAGTGTAAACCTTTTTACCCCATCTGTCTAATGACCTTGCTTCCCTTTCAGAAGGAATAGGGTTTTAGCTATGGTCAAGCTACTGCCTTGGGACCCTGGGATATAGATTCGCGGTCTGCAAGAGGGGCCTTGTAAAGGTGGTGATGAGTATCTGGCACCCTGTAAAATCTGTCTGGTTTGGCAGGGGCTGGGGGCAATGAATCTGGAACAGAGCAGACATCATTGAAAGCATTATCTACCACAGAGAGAACAGGAGGTATAGCTAAGGGCCTGTGCTGTGGAAGGTGTAGAAAGGTTCTAAGTCTTTTTCTGGAATCTGAAAAATCTTGTTGCTGCCATTGGAAATGCTCTCGCATGGCATGTAAGGTTTCCCCAAAGGAGAATTCTTCTGGAGGAGAAGCAGCTGGAATAGATTCTTCAGCATCAGAATCTTCAAAATTGGAGAAAGGGGCCTCTGGCTGGTCAGTTATGTCTGATTCATCAGCCGAATCGTCAGAGGACACTGGCTCAGGGGGCTCTGCCCTAGGTCTCTTCTCTGGGGGCTGAGAGGCCCTGTCTGGGTGAGATTGAGATCCTCTAATTAATGAAATTAAATCTTCTGCCAAAGTAAGCATTTGAGAACTAGAAGAGGGCCTGGTAGAGGGGGGTTTAACAGGCACTGTTTTAGAAGTCTTGGCTGCTTTAGCCCTGGCGAAGGCCTTAATGGACATGGCTGCTGGAGGCCTAGCAGCACCACGTGCTGGGGTAGAGACATCCAAGGGAATGGTGTCTGATAAGTCATTGGCAGCCGCCGTAGTGGATAAAACTTCTGAGGTTGGTTCAAGAGTTGTAGCAGGGGCCTCAGCTGTAGAGATAGATTCAGCTGTACTTTGATCAGTTTTCTCGGTTTCGGCCGAAACCGAGACACTCGCGGTTTGTCTAAGCATGGTTTCGGCCGAAACCGCGGACCGCGAAGTGTCGGTCTTTATCTTTGCGTTTTTGGCAGAGTGTAGTCGGAGGATCCGACGACATAATGTACGCAAAATCAGAACCGAAAAACTGTTCTGCAAACTCCGACCGACGCCTAAGCGTTCGTCGGTTGAAGGAAGCACAGGCCGAACAGGCTGCTACGTCGTGGGCTGGGCCTAGACAAGGCAGACAGTAAGAGTGGAAATCTTTATGAGGTATTTGTTTCCCACAGGTTAAACAATTATTAACTTTTTCTGACATCGGCTGAGGCAAGAAAGAGTCCCCAACGGGGTACTTAGCTTTAGAAGTCTTCGAAGTAGTATTCGGTAGAGGTAATCTCTGGATCCGACCGACCGGCACTTGCGAACAGCTTCTGCTTCGGGCGCCACGCGGCAAGAAAGACTAAGGAAAATGGCGTCGGCTGATGCTTTTATACCCGAAGACCAACAGAGATGACGTCGGGTGAAGTGCGACATCAGCTGAAGCCGGACCCGGACTTTGGAATCCGGCCGACTGAAGGGCTGCCTGACGACAGGACAACCCAGCTGTTATGACTGCAGATGCATCCATGAAGGACATCTGCTTCTCAGGCTTATAGTGGACAGGGAGATCACAAGGGCTTTGGTGAATCAGAATATGGACCCCAGATTGAAACTAGGGAATACGTGGCCTTTCTAGTTTTTCCGATACCAAGGCATAAATAGCCCTCACTATGCTTGCTATGTGACCCTTCAGAGAGAGACGGGGAACATGATGGAGATCTCTCAAGCTTTTACCTTAAAGATACTGCCATCATTCCTTGACATAGTCTTGGCCCATGTGTATGTGCAACGTCATGCCATAAAGTATGGAGATATTAATACAACACGGTGCTCTCTCTGCCAGTTTATGAATAGATATGAGGTTACTTGAAAACATATGAACATGGACAGTAGCCACATACACATCTAAATGATATAAGCACTCGAATAGCTTGTAGCTGATTTTATAGTTTCAGCTCTGTATAGTTCACGTGTTTCTTTACTGGCTTCACAGATTTAAAAAAAGTGCCTCTCATTGTCTCTATGCAAATGCAGCAAATAAGAAAGCAGTGCATTTTGCAGACTCACCTTACCCATTTGAGCAGACCAGGACTTTGAATACCACCCTTTCAGTTTTTGAAAACATTCAGACTATTTCTGTCCTTAACTTTCAGAGGAAGCAGATACCGAGTGCAGCTTACTGAGCTTCTGAATAGTTAGTAATCACAGAAATTATCAACTGTTCTTTAAGATGAGATTTCCAATCAGTCTCAGACTTATAGATGGCATGTACCATTATGTGAAGTGATAAGCAGCATGTAATGTGTGAGGTATAATTCAAAAGAAACTACTTAAATCTGATTCTCAATGGTGCCAAGTGTGCAAACGTAGATAAGCCACAGACATGGGCCCTAGGCGAAGGATTCTAGCTTTATTTTTCTCATTAATCATACACTTGTTTCACATTTGACAAGAGCTGAGATGGTAGGTCTGTATAGAGCATTTAAACAAAAAAAAAACAAAATACAGATCATAAACAGTTATAACAATGGCCCTAAGTAGCACCTTGTTCTTTAAAAAAAACCCTACAACTGAATGCATTTTTAACAGTTAAGGCAATTTGCTCAGAATTTCATAAGTCTGAGAAAACTGCTTTTGGAAAAATGTTAATCAAAATACAGCCTTCAAGATAAAAGTATAAACCTTAATATCAACTCAGTTAAACGTTTTTTAAATAGATACAATTATTCAGACTAATTAACAGAGGGAGCTTATTCCACATACACACTATAGAATATGACATAGAGGCCTTTCCTCTGCCAACAGTTCTATATCTTCTAATTTTAAATGAATAGTTACACCCCTAGTAACCGAGTAGAATCTGTAAGCCTGATGTTTAGTAATAATCGAAGCTCCTCATTCTTTAATGCTGATAAACAGACACAACTTTCCTCGCACAAACCTATAACTTAAGAAAATACTTAAAATGTCCAATCTAGCTTGATATGGAAAGTTTTTCAACCCAGAAATTCTCTTTGTAAATTTTCTCTGTATTCCTTCCAAAATTAATAAATCCCTATTGCACAAAATATCGTATTATATTCAATAATAGGTCAAACATATGCAATAAATAATTGTTTAAATAATTCGGTTTACCTTTATATCGATCACACTTTGTCGACCAGCCACTTAACCGACTCATTTAAGCAAACCAAAACCGCAAAAAATTTTAAATGTTGGTTCCGGCTGCACCACACCTCCACACTATTGCTACCATGGGTCAAAAAGGGGCGAGGTTTTGTCGTTCGCTTATTCGGAATTTGACGGAGAATTTGCGGAAGTCGTTTCGCCCATATTGGGATCAACGATGTAAAGGTAAACCAAATAAATATGTATTCCCTGAAACAAATTTTCTTAAAAATTAATGCTACATCTTTGAGTGTTTTGGTTTTATTTATTTGGACATGTGATCTAAATTTAAAATTAATAAAATTTCTTATGCCCAAATCCTTGCATTCTGACAAATTTAATAAAAATGATGCCTCTAATTTCACCTTGATATGCAAACTAGGCTTTCCAAAGTGAATTATGCCACTGTTATCTTTATTAATATTTAGCCCATCATAACTTAACCAAAAATCTGTTTTACTCAAGGACAGATTAAATTCTTCTGTATCCACTGATGATGTTCTAACTTGAGCAAATTTAATCAAAGGAAAAGGACTCATCAGTAACCTGCTCCAAGAACTTAGTTGCATGTTCCAACGTTCAGATGAGATATTAAACCAAGATTCCCATTTGATTGAGTTGGTAGTTCAAGTGAATGGAAAAGATCCCACAGCACTTATTAAAAAGACTGGATGAATGCAAGATTCCTCAGTAGTTTGGTAACAAGTTAACACAAAAGCCGAAAAGGGGAGGTCTAAGAATTGAACCCTAATGTACTTTTTTGTCACTCAAATTCTGAAAAGTATTCATATTCTTATCTAACACAAAGTACTTGATCCATTAGATAACTTGCAAACTATCTGAATATGCAGTCCAAGTGTGTATAAAGCATGCACCAGCTCTGAGTAATAGACAGTGTCAAAGGTCATAGAGTAGTCCAAAAACAGGCCTGATACAACATACCCATTATTCAGTTCATACCAAACATAAAAACTTGGCAATTACTTAATTAATCACTAATATAGCTAGATGCTGTCAACACCGTTGTACCAAATAATAACCTCTTCTAAAATCATGCTAAGGATTTGCAGATGGATGAATGGATGCATGTATTGTGAGAATGGTTAGAAATGGTCAGCTGCAGGTAGACTTTGCATTCTAGGACTTTTTCTACAAATCCTGAAACTCGTTTCCTAAACCTATAGTAGAACATGCAATTTATTACACACCAGACCCCCCCCCACACACACACACACTTATAATACACACTTTTTATAGTATATTGTGAAGTTATTTTAGCATATGTCCCTGTAGTGCTTTCAGAAGGTAACTTGTATATGTTGCACACCTTGCAACATGTCTGATGGTCCTGCTGTAACATTCTGCCTGTAGCTGTAGGGACATAATAAGGGGGAGTTAGTACTGCAAATGCCATGTTAGGCAGGAAATCTCAAGGAAATAAATGAATCGGGTAGCTGTGAGATTATTCCACATGCTGTGGTATGTTATAATATTCCTCAGCTAGTAATAAGAATGAAGAAATATGGTCAGGTCCAGCTGAGTAGACTGCGTGGTGTGGTCTTTTCAGTAGGGGTAGGTGCTACACTGTACAAAATGTCCAACAGAATGCATTTTCAAGTATGAGACGGTACTTTCCATGCAATTATATTTTTACTCCTCAAACTTGTGGAAAGACTTGAAGTCCCTGAACAGGGTAGAACATGAAACAATATATTTCGTTACAAGGTATATTATCTCATTATCATTTTTGTTGTAACATTTGTTGACTGAGCTGCTTTTCAGAACATTTTCAGCAATGGCTTGGGCCACAGGGACAAGGTTCAATACAACACATAACAACTTAGTATAATCTGTCAAGCATTTTTGGGGTGAAGGGAAGGAAGTCAGAGTACCTGGAGAAAACCAATATGCGGAAAAAACCAGAAAGTTAGGCTTAAACCTCAGACCCTGCAGCTGGGGAGAGGCTGAGATCTTTGTAAATGAGCTGCCATGTTACCCTCCTTAATCATTGTTCTATTTCCTTTAATGCTCACAATTTCTTCCACTCTTCAGGTAACCATAGAAGAGTCATTCATTAGTATGTGCAGACCCTTTTTAGTTCAAACTTACTAAAGTGATATGGTAGCACCTCATATAAATGATGTGACCTTTAGGATGTCCTGTTATCTTTGTTTTCTCTCTTTTTTTTTCCTAGCATTGTACCAAAAACATGGGGGCGCACTGAAAAAACATCAAGAAGCAAAAAGCAGTGCACCAAGCAAAAACTTAGAAAAGAACTGGATAAAAACATTTAATGAAATACAACCACTAATCCAGGGAAAGAAATAATCCAAACTGATAGCTTCAGAGTTTTCTTTTGGTTTCTTTGCAAGCTTGGTATACTAACTTTTGCTTTTTGGTGTTTTTTTCCAATATTGTCTTTGCTAGTTGTTAGCCTTCATCTGCCAAATCAGCAGTTCAACAGTTACGCTGTTAGTCCCTTAGATAATTCTTGTATAGCAATGACTTTACAGACACAACTATTAACTGTCCTCTTTGAAGTGACTCATACGTGTGTTTCCTACATGCTACACAACCTCTCAAAGTGCTTACAGAAATGTAAAGAAATAACAGAGATAAGTTGTGTTTTTAATGCAGAATTTTGTGAGTTTCAGGTCCTGTCTTCTTCCTAAATATCTTCCTTGAGTCAGCCATCATACTTCCTGCCTTGCAAAGCTCAGCTAATTAGTGAAGTTGCTCTTAGTGATTAATCATGTTACTTCACCTTCAGAGTGCAAAAAGGCCAATAGGACTATATCCCCGAGAGTGGGAGAGAACGCAGTTACAAATGATAGTGCACAATGAAAAAATGTGAATTTTTAGCCTGAACAGGTTTATGACCCCAGCAGACTTGAAATGAAAAACAAAAAGAGAGTTATAAGTAACCTGCTCCGTGTGTTTCCCTTGCCAAGAAATCTTCAGATGTGTTAGGTGAAGTGATGTAAAAGCCAGCACAGCAAACACATTCAGAATCTATCACGTATTATAAAGATATTTGAGGAACAGGGGATGAATTAGAGTGGTGGCAGGAGAGAATGGAGTAATGGCTTACCCAGCTGACAAATGGTCTTCAGTATAAGGGAGTTTATGTTTGTGCTCATAACTTTCACAGTTATATACAAGCCATACATTAGCCCTTAGAAAACTGATGGAACTGTGGACATACTAACAGGAACACGGCATGGGTTGTAGTGAGTCACTCACTAGCAGCACAGACCATATCACGACAACACTGGTGACTTCTTTTTTTTTTTTTTTACTTCTGTGTGGTTCTCAGGTTACTTTGGAGCTCCTCATAAGGTCTGAGGTTCAAACTGTTGCAAGTGGGTTTATCAGTGGCCCAGACTTTGGCTGCCTCTGTCTATTTTGAGATATAGGACCTAGGGGAGGGCAATGGCATCACAGTAGCTTCTAGCAGCACTAGAAGAAGCAATTCCTGCATTATGCTGTGTGGTTAAATTTTGACAACTGTGCATTTGTGTATAGAGTGGGTAGTGGTGAGCTATGGAATTAATAACTTTGGATTTGTGGGTGTCCCTGTGTGAAAGTTATAGTTTAATTGATTATAAGGGGATTTTGACTTGGATCTTTTTCTTTGTAGCTCTGCCATTGGTCCATTCTGTCCTTAAACTGCTTTGTATTCAGCAGAAGGGAAATTTCATTTGTTCTTAGCAGTGTTTTTGGACAAAATCATGACAAGTACAATAACAAGGACTACTGGTATTTTAATAGAGATGTATACAGGTTTACTGTTCAGTGCACTGGGGCCCACCGAGTGCAGCAGACGTTGAGGGATTTCAAATAGCAGTGGAAAGATTTCATGTACTTTGTGAGTTTTGATTTGGTAGTACAATTTGAATATACTGTTACAAAAATGTAATACTCCAGACTGAAGGGGGACACTATCACCTATGTGTGCTTTCCTTTTCTCTGTCACTGTGACGCCATGAAGTCAACACATTTAAGTGGTAGACAAAGCCCCCACCCAAACACAGGAGGATTAACACTATGGAAAAAATGCTTCTTTTATTTATGTGCACAATGTTGCATCTGTCACCAGTCATGTTTTTTTACCAGTGCTGATGTATGTGGTGTTTGATAAGAGACTTGAAGCAGACAAAACTTAACAGCAGGCTTGGAAGTAGCTGAACAGCTTGGAGAAATCAAATGTCAAAAGCAGTGAACCATCATTTTGAGGAATAAAAATGTTTTCATTGCACAGGTAACAAGCAGGGTAGTTTATTTGGTTATTTTTTTATTTACTTACTTTTTTTGAGAGAGATATGGCTTAGTGGGCCACTGCTTGAATTCTTCTTCTTTCGACTGCTCCCATTAGGGGTCGCCACAGCAGATCAACTGTTTCCATTTCTTCCTGTCCTCTGCCTCTTGCTCTGTCACACCAACCACCTGCATGTCCTCTCTCACCACATCCATAAACCTTATCTTAGGCCTTCCTCTTTTCCTGTTACCTGGCAGCTTCATCCTTAGCATCTTTTTCCCAATATACTCTGCATCCCTCCTCAGCACATGTCCAAACCAACGTAATCTTGCTTCTCTGGCTTTGTCTCCAAACCTTCCAACCTGGGCTGACTGTCTAACATACTTATTCCTAATCCTGTCCATCCTCGTCACACCCAGTGCAAATCTTAACATCTTCAACTCTGCCACGTCAAGCTCTGACTCCTGTCTTTTTGTCAATGCCACTGTCTCCAACCCATATAACATAGCTGGTCTCACTACCCTCTTGTAGACCTTCCCTTTCACTCTTACTGGTACTTGTCTGTCACAAATCACTCCTGACACTCTTCTCCACCCACTCCATCCAGCCTGTACTCTCTTCTTCACCTCTCTTCCACACTCACCATTACTCTGAACCATTGATCCCAAGTACTTAAACTCATTCACCTTCACCACCTCTACTCCCTGCATCCTCACCATTCCTCTATCCTCCCTCTCATTCACACACATATATTCTGTCTTAGTCCTGCTGACCTTCATTCCTCTTCCCTCTAGAGCACATCTCCACCTCTCCAGGGTCTCCTCCACCTGTTCCCTACTCTCACTACAGATCACAATGTCATCTGCAAACATCATAGACCACGGGGACTCCTGTCTGATCTCGTTTGTCAACCTTTCCATCACCATTGCAAATAAGAAAGGGCTCAGAGCTGATCCTTGATGTAATCCCACCTCCACCTTAAATGCATCTGTCACTCCCACCGCAGACCTCACCGCTGTCATACTACCCTCGTACATATCCTGTACCACTCTTACATACTTCTCTGACACTCCTGACTTCCTCCTACAATACCACAACTCCTCTCTAGGCAGTGGCCACTGTTTGACAAGTTGTACAAAAGTGAGGAGACCAACGAGTAGTCTTCTTTTGCCAAATCAGCAGTTGAACAGTTATGCTGTTTGTCCCTTAGATACTTCTCGTATAGCAATGACTTTGTAATATGGCATTTGTGTTACTTAGGCTAAATTTCTTGCAGACTTCTACAAACTCTGCATTTTATGTAAATCGTGCTCAACTTTCACTATTAAATAACCTTTGGCTGTGCCTAAAGTAGGTCACTCTGGGTCATGCTACTATCCTAGTTAACAAAATAATAAATATATAATGTATGTACCAATATGATGTTACAAAAAGTTAAAATAGAAATGATGAAATCTAAGAAATAAAATAAGGGTGTAAAGTTTTCCAGTGCATTTTAATACGCATGGAAAACCCTGGATTTTGATTAGTATTTAATCAGTCAACAGCAGTCGCCTTAAACATTTTTTACATTTCTCCTAAACAAATACTGAAAAAAATGGATGCATGATTTAAGATGATAGAAGGTATAGACTAGAATCTGACCTTAATGTTAGGGTTGGAAATGTAAGACTGGAAATCTAAGCATCCTAATAAAGTTTGGGATGTCATACTAGGAGTAAAATAATACACTTCTTTGTAGATGTTTGGAGAGAATGAAATCCTGAATGATAGCAGTTTGCTTTTCACAGCCAAGTAATTCCATCAGCAGTATAGATAATTTCTTGAGTTCAGCAAACTTAGTATATTGGAAGTAAAAGATAAATTCAATTTCATTGTTAGGTCACGGTTACTCGTTCAATTATGTTTACAAGAATGTTTCTCTGTTTTGCCAGACTTTCTTTGGTTAGATCATAATGCATATGCTGAGACACTCTTGCTCTTTTAAGATTAGACAAGCAATCACAGTATGAAATATGCAGCTCATTATTTAGACCATATACTAGGACATTTGTGAAAGCAGACACTGCTTTGTGTATGATGAGAAAATAACAAAGGGTTTAAGTAATGGTTTGACTGTGGGAGATCCACAGTAATCATGAGAGAATGTGAAGGCATTCCCAGGTTTTCACTTATTTTTGCAAATGCATTCACATTTATTTTGCTGTAAAGTTAAGTAATGCATTTTAATAGGGACAGGATAGCCTTAATACAAATGAAATGGCATAAAAGCGATATTAGTAACTGATGAACACTGTGTCAAACACGGACCATAAAATTCTTGCTAGTTTATCATTTGAAGAACTATTTTTTTTAAGTCAGTGAATAAAAGCATTTGCTATTATAAGCAGACATTCCCCAGAGATATTAGTAAATGCAACAAACATTTCTGTTGGGAGAGAGAGGCTGCTGATGGTACAGTGTACTACCCAAGAACTGGAAAAACCTTTCAAATAGTAGAAATTCGGTATGTATACTAAACTATATGACTGGTACTTGTTATCAAGTAGCATATCAGGTTGTTTTGTAAGTTGCAAAATAAAGAAAAATGAACCGACTTATTCACCTACTACCAAAGCAAACCTTTATGATGGAACTGTCTTCCGCTACAGAAATCTGTCCCTTGTGTCAGACTTCATAGTTGCCCCAGGAAGCGACATCCCTGACACTACCGTACTTTTCTAAATTTCCTGTATAAAATGTAGGTACTTAATTATTTTCTGTCTTCATTTGTTTTTTCTATTCAGAGTTGCCAACATAAGTCTTAACCACAATCAACAAGGGGGGGTCATACAAATCTGAATTAATATAAGCCTCTACAAACAGGGCCACTGCTGCCAAGAAGGGAGGAAAGGATTTTGTGAAATAAAAAAAAATACTGACCAATTGGAAGAAACATATCTGAACATATAACCTTATACATCAGTTTGTTTTTATTTTTGCATTTTGGACAAGAAAAAAAGGAAGTGAGCTGATCCACAACCACATTTCAGCCAAGACCCAGGCCAAAAAGGCAAGGGGAATTCCAGAATAGGCATGAAAGAGAGAAACACAGGCAGTTAAACCAGGTACGCTCAGTAAGAAACAAACAAACAAAAAAAACCCCACAGCCAATGGCAGTTTGACTTGACAAAGCAAAAGAAAAACTGTGAATGTTTGCTTCAGTCTGTTCATGACAGCACAACAGCAGCAAAACACAAAGTTCAGCCCTCCTAAGACTATGTACACTTCATTTAACCAAGTGTTTTGCCTCTATGTGCTTAACATACAAAGAGTTATTTTAGTTTCAGTAAACATGAAATGAAAACTTTTACATAGTCACCAAAACAATTTACTTTTAGCATTTTTTAAATTAGAATATGCTTGTACACACCTTCAGAGTCTCTTGGTCATCTGACAAAGCAGCTGTCCCAAAGTAACATTTTTAGCACACAGCTTTTTCTTTCTGGGACAGATAATCAAAAACATAATTCAGGGCTGTCGTGACTGTTACTGTATTACCTTTTTTAAATCTTAAAAAGATAAACATACCTTAACTTAGTTCCACAGATTCACTAAGACACATACATCATCTCCTTAAGCAATGCCTTCTTCCACTGGTAAACTCAAATAATAAAAACTCCAGTTAAGCAGAAATGCAGCATAGAATTTCTTCCCTGCTTAACACAAATTCACTGAACTCTCTAGAACTCCTCTATGTTTCACAACCTAATTTTAAGGGTCAATGTGTGTAACTACCACACCCTCATTCCTGACTAGCTAGTTAACTTTTGGGGTTTAATCTTTTTAGGGGCAACTTGCTTAAGTTAATGCAAACTCAGTTATATATTACCACAAACACGCACATGTGCATGCACACACACACACACACACACACACACACAAGCTTGGATTCATGCAGAAGCTGACCACAGAGGATGGAAAGGAGTTTGCTGCTGCCAGCTCACCCATCCTGGAGGGATGCAGGTGATTCTGGATAGCCACAAAGGTGACACCTAGCAGGAACACTTGATTTTACACTCAGTAATGTCTGAGTCAACCCAGCCCACACTGTCCAAGTTCATTCACATCAAGTCAAATGGAAATTGGAATATAGAGGCATGCTTCCCCTTAGAAAACTGTTGTGGTGGAGCTCAGGAAAGTTATTGAGGGAGACATGGTGCTGCTCCCAAGGGGAAAGGGTACACTTCCCCACAGGACATGCTCGTTACCACCCAACTCTTTCCAGTGAATGGGGAGCCAGTTGCAATTCCTAGACAGGAGCATGCCTTGGTCCTTTCCCTGTGGAACAAACGTACCAACCAGGAACAGGTAAAGGAGCAATTGGCTATGATCCTATTCAGAACACAAAAAAATATTATATAAGAAAACTTGATTAATGAAACAGCAGGTAAGTGGGAAAGACAATTACTTTTAGCAAAAATATCAAAATAACAAATGACGGTAAGCACCGCAAATACCAAAGAAAATGTCAGTTAATGCATAACTTTATGTAGAAAGCAACATATAAAGAGAATCATTTATACCCCTAAGGTAAGTTAGATATCTGTGGAGAAAATGCATATCCAAGCTAAAAAAGAACAAGCAAAATTGTTTCATCTTGTAAAAACAGAAAAGTTTTTAATTGTTAAAGGGGGTTCTTTTTTTCTGCCTCCTTTGTGGAAATTCATCTAACCAGCTGGTGCTTTCTGCTTTTACTGCTTCTAACTTCACTGTCCTAAGTACCACCTCCCTGAGTCTGGCATTGTCTATGCCATAGGCAGGGCAGGTTGAAAAGGAGATAGGGACACAGGAATCAGAGCACCTAGCAGCATCAGAATATTTTGTGGGTGCCTAACTGGGCAGCGCTGCTGATGTCATGCAAATCATTGCTTGTAACATCATATCTCAAGCCTTAACTTCTAATGCTGAATTTTTTCAGTGTCAATCTGTACTTTGATACAGGCACAAACCCAACACCAGAAGAGAACAAAATCACAGACAGAACTGTAATCCCACTCTCCAGTATGGAGAAACTGGCAAAATACCACTCCTTCTCACACTACCTTCCTTAGATTGATCTAATCAATATCAAGTCATTTGGGTCACCATCACAGCTCTTAACTTCATCCTACCAGTATCTGTAACTCCTTCTAGTGCACTCTCATTAACCTGTTCAGATGGGCAGGTCATAAATCTGCTCTACGTCAAGTCACTGACCTTGAAATATCAATTTGCACAGCTGCCCCTCATTGACTCTACCACTTTGCCTTTTTATGGATTAGTATCCTTGTCCATCACAAAGTTGCATGAATATATAGAGCCAACACATATAAAGGGACTATCCATCACAATCCTGTTATACATACATATATACAGTGCGTACACACACATAAATATATATATATATATATATATATATATATATATATATAAGAAATATTAAGACAAATGTCCCTGGCAGACTCTGGAAATTCAACAGGGAGCAAACAAAGGCCAGTATTGGATAAATAACAGTATCCCCTGTCGAAATTTCACTCCAAGCAGATGAAATACTTGAATAAAACGTTCCAAAGGCAAAAAAATAAATAGTTCAAGTTGGAGCCAAAACACCAATTTTATGCAAAGAACTAAGCTCTAATATATAGAGAATCTTAATGCAATGACTGTTCAGTCCCAAGATAAATGTAGTAAACGTAGTAAAAAATATTTTTTGGGTAAGCGCTTTCGCTAAAAGCTTTGTCAAACCACAAACACAAAAGACTAAGACCACCTATTTATACAAACTGGATATCAATTAACTAATTAAGTTTACCAGCAGTGCTTTAAAGGTACACATTCATTATATAAACAAGATGTAGATTGTGAACAAATATGCAACATTAAAAAGTTGTTAAATTATACACACAGAATTGTATACACTGTATTAATACTGGATTAAAGCATGTTCCAAAAGTAACAATTCTACCATAAATGACTATTTAAAAGGTCATAATAATTATGACCTGAAAAATTATTTAAAAACTAATTTAAACAATAATAATACAATAAACATTCATAAAGTAAAATGAGAAATAAAAAATAAAAATAAAACTTGCAAAAATACCCAGTGTAAATCTTCAAAGTTAATGTAACATCAAAATAGCCTTAAGCACTTATAAAATCTGTTATATTGTAGCCCTAATAAGGAACTAAAATAAAACAGAGTGTTAAATAACTATATATGTTGAATCTGAGGTTAGAGACAAATATTAAATTAAATTTTATGTCTTCTTCTCTTGAGAGCTGGTTTTAATGGGACCCTGTCATTGAGACCAGGAAATCGATGTGCTTTAGTTTTTATAATCCATTCAGTTTCAATGGATTCTGTCAAGTTTCTAATGTCACCTCCTCTTATATTAGTTTCTGTCACTTGTAAAGCAGAAAATGTAAAACTATGTCCATTTCCTGCACTTATGACATGCTTTGATAGGGCATTTACTTCAGACTGAATGCGAATTTGATAGAGATGCTCTCTTATCCTTTCTTTAAACATTCTATCTGTCTTACCCACATAATAGGATGGGCAAATTTGACATCTAGCCAGATAAATCACATGTTTAGTATTGCAATTCGCATTCACCTTGACGTTGACATAATCACCTGTTAAGGGATGTATAAAAGCACTAATGTTGGATATGTGTTGGCAATAATTACATTGATTACAGATTGTAGTTCCTTCATAATTCATCACATTCATACCCGTATAGGAGACATTACCACACAACAATCTATGTAGATTATTTTTGTTCTTGTATGCAAATCTAGGTGTTTCTTGTATGAATTTGGATACTTCCGAATCCAAATTCAGTATGTCCCAATGTTTACAAATGCTATCTCTTATATAATTCACATCTTGTGTATAAAATAAAGTATACCTCATGTAATTGCTACCTTGTGTGGTCCGTTTGCCATCCACCAGACCATACACATCCTTCCCTAAATCTGAAAAAAAGGGGCATGCTCGACTATAACGTTGCTCTTTAACACTTGTACTAGCACCTGCTATTTCTGTTGGTATATAAGATCTCTGACAGAATCTATTCTCCAGTTCTGCTAGCTCCTGATTAAACATATTAGTTGAAGCGTTTAATCTTGAGACTCTCATGCATTGACCTTTTAATACATTTCTGAATACATGAAGGGGGTGCATACTGTCTCTATTCAAAAGAATGTTTTTATGACAAGTTTTTCTATGCACCCCAGTGTTAAAGTATCCATTAGGTAAACGCATGATATTGACATCTAGGAATGACATAATGTCATTAGAATGGACCAAAGTAAACTTCAAAAAATCAGTTAGCTCATTTACCTTCATTATGGAAGGCAATAAGCTCTTCCAATTGACCCTGCCATAGGAAAAAAAGGTCATCTACAAATCGTTTGTAGAATAACACATGATTTTTATATGCCTCCAGTTTGAACAACTTTTCTTCCTCCCATGAGGCCATGACCAGGTTGGCGTAGCTATTGGCACAAGACGTGCCCATAGCCACACCATCCTTCTGTAAATAATAATGCCCATCAAAAATGAACAAATTGCTTTCCAATACTAATTCCAACAAACTACATAGTACTTCTATGCGACCTTCAGAAAAATTAGAATGCCTTTGCAAGTATAAATTAATGTACTCAAGGCCCCTGTCATTTGGAATGTTCGTAAATAATGATTTGACATCCATGGTGACAAGTTTCAGATGCATTATATTATTTAGCGGTTTTTCAACTTCATAAAAATCTAATAAAAATTCTTTTGTATCTTTGAGTATATGATTCTGCTTATATACCAAAGGTTTCAGGGTCATTTCCAAATAAAAAGAAATATTTTCTGTTACCCAGCCTCTCCCTGAGACAATAGGTCTCAGGGGGGGGTTGGTTGGGTCCTTATGAATTTTCGGTAGACCCTTAATAATTGGTATTACAGGTTCTTCTATAAACAGATAATCATATAAATGGTAGTCAATAATATCCATCTTATACAGCTCTTCCAGGGTGTTATATACACAGCTGATGGTACGTGATACATCATTTTGAAGAATTTCTATATAATATTTAGAATCATTTAACATTTCTTTCATTCTTATATTATAGTCAACAGTGTCAAAAATCACTATAGGGCCACCTTTGTCAGCTGGTCTAATGCTAATGTTCCTATCATACATTAAGTTCTTCAAAGCTCTAGATTGTTTTAAGGTGAGATTACCTCTTTTAATTTTATCCGTTTTATTGTTTAAGGCATATAGATCTTTTTCAACAGCTTTGTAAAAAACTTCTATAGAAGGATGTAGATTTGGAATCATTAGACTAGGTTTTTTTAATTTTGCAATATGTTCATTAGGCCTACTGTCATTAAACATTACTTTAAGCTGTAAATTCCTGGTAAACAACTTCAGGTCCATGATAGAATCTGTAATATTACTGGTTATTGTAGGAATAAAAGATAGACCCTTATTCAATACTTCTATTTCAGATATGTCTAACGGTCTATGTGATAAATTATGAACTAGGTTAATTTCTTCCACATCTTCTTGATAGTGGGCCCCCTGGAGTCGTTGAATGGGGCTTTTCTTTTTTGTCTGCCCCTGCTCATAGAGTGATCCCTGGTTTTCTGACGTTGGTCTGCTATGGGGAAAGGGCTCACTAATTCATGCATATCTCCCTGTATCAAATTTGGTCTAATTTTAGTACGTACTACCTGCAAAGATTGTGTAGAAGAAGGCTCCACTGTTGGCATATTGTAACTATTACTAATGGGAGTGTGTGTCCCATTACTTCTGACCAAATCCTGATGGACAGTAGGTTCAATATTTCCTACAGAAACCTCATTGTCAATATTTGATTCAGAATTATTGCACAATTCGGTAGTCACTGCTGTACTTCTTGTGTTTAAAACCACAGTTTTAGTTGCATTTTTCATCTGCCCAGAATGTAGACTAGCAGTTTCCACATTAGTTATAGTATTTACATCATTAGAAACAACATTACTTGATAAACGATTATGCACATTTTGAATTGTAACATTATTACAATTGAACCTGGGCCAAGTAAAGACTTGCCCATTTGAAAAGTCATTAGTGTCCCTTAACAGCTTATGCTTTTTCTGTTCCACGAGCCTTTTTTCATAAAGCGTAACACTGTCCATTATTTTTTCTAATTTAATGTCAATGTTTCCCTCTTTAAAATGACTGTAAAGTTCATCTTGACTCTTTCTAATAGAGTCGTTCAATGCCTTCTCCTCTGGTAAGAAAAATTCATTTAACAACAACATGTATTTTAAGCTCACCTCTATGTTGAGCTGCTGCCATCGGCGTAAAAGTTCTGGGTACGTATTGCCTGTTGTCGGCATTTTAAGTACCCGTAGGCCCCTCAGTATAATGCGTTTGCTGATGCAGGTTTCAAAATGAAACCGTTGCATCTGGAGGTGCTTGAGTTTTAATAAATTCAGTTCCATTCCACTGAGTAGAGAGTCCATCCTTTCAGTATCGACAGGATCCAATGAAGAATCTCCGTGCAATAACGAGAGGTCATAATCTAACAATGGATTAATGCTGTTGTCCAAACAGCGTTGTAAGCGTTCCTTGGAGGTGCGCTTGTTGAACTGAATCGGATTGTAAGGTAATTCGACTCCTGCGTCATCAACGTCAACGGCAGCATCCGCCATGGGGTCGCCAAATGGGACAAAATATATGACGATGAGTAAAATAAGAAATATTAAGACAAATGTCCCTGGCAGACTCTGGAAATTCAACAGGGAGCAAACAAAGGCCAGTATTGGATAAATAACAGTATCCCCTGTCGAAATTTCACTCCAAGCAGATGAAATACTTGAATAAAACGTTCCAAAGGCAAAAAAATAAATAGTTCAAGTTGGCGCCAAAACACCAATTTTATGCAAAGAACTAAGCTCTAATATATAGAGAATCTTAATGCAATGACTGTTCAGTCCCAAGATAAACGTAGTAAACGTAGTAAAAAATATTTATTGGGTAAGCGCTTTCGCTAAAAGCTTTGTCAAACCACAAACACAAAAGACTAAGACCACCTATTTATACAAACCGGATATCAATTAACTAATTAAGTTTACCAGCAGTGCTTTAAAGGTACACATTCATTATATAAACAAGATGTAGATTGTGAACAAATATGCAACATTAAAAAGTTGTTAAATTATACACACAGAATTGTATACACTGTATTAATACTGTATTAAAGCATGTTCCAAAAGTAACAACTCTACCATAAATGACTATTTAAAAGGTCATAATAATTATGACCTGAAAAATTATTTAAAAACTAATTTAAACAATAATAATACAATAAACATTGGCCCAGGTTCAATTCTAATAATGTTACAATTCAAAATGTGCATAATCGTTTATCAAGTAATGTTGTTTCTAATGATGTAAATACTATAACTAATGTGGAAACTGCTAGTCTACATTCTGGGCAAATGAAAAATGCAACTAAAACTGTGGTTTTAAACACAAGTAGTACAGCAGTGACTACCGAATTGTGCAATAATTCTGAATCAAATATTGACAATGAGGTTTCTGTAGGAAATATTGAACCTACTGTCCATCAGGATTTGGTCAGAAGTAATGGGACACACACTCCCATTAGTAATAGTTACAATATGCCAACAGTGGAGCCTTCTTCTACACAATCTTTGCAGGTAGTACGTACTAAAATTAGACCAAATTTGATACAGGGAGATATGCATGAACTAGTGAGCCCTTTCCCCATAGCAGACCAACGTCAGAAAACCAGGGATCGCTCTATGAGCAGGGGCAGACAAAAAAGATAAGCCCCATTCAACGACTCCAGGGGGCCCACTATCAAGAAGATGTGGGAGAAATTAACCTAGTTCATAATTTATCACATAGACCGTTAGAAATATCTGAAATAGAAGTATTGAATAAGGGTCTATCTTTTATTCCTACAATAACCAGTAATATTACAGATTCTATCATGGACCTGAAGTTGTTTACCAGGAATTTACAGCTTAAAGTAATGTTTAATGACAGTAGGCCTAATGAACATATTGCAAAATTAAAAAAACCTAGTCTAATGATTCCAAATCTACATCCTTCTATAGAAGTTTTTTACAAAGCTGTTGAAAAAGATCTATATGCCTTAAACAATAAAACAGATAAAATTAAAAGAGGTAATCTCACCTTAAAACAATCTAGAGCTTTGAAGAACTTAATGTATGATAGGAACATTAGCATTAGACCAGCTGACAAAGGTGGCCCTATAGTTATTTTTGACACTGTTGACTATAATATAAGAATGAAAGAAATGTTAAATGATTCTAAATATTATATAGAAATTCTTCAAAATGATGTTTCACGTACCATCAGCTGTGTATATAACACCCTGGAAGAGCTGTATAAGATGGATATTATTGACTACCATTTATATGATTATCTGTTTATAGAAGAACCTGTGATACCAATTATTAAGGGTCTACCGAAAATTCATAAGGACCCAACCAACCCCCCCCTGAGACCTATTGTCTCAGGGAGAGGCTGGGTAACAGAAAATATTTCTTTTTATTTGGAAATGACCCTGAAACCTTTGGTATATAAGCAGAATCATATACTCAAAGATACAAAAGAATTTTTATTAGATTTTTATGAAGTTGCAAAACCGCTAAATAATATAATGCATCTGAAACTTGTCACCATGGATGTCAAATCATTATTTACGAACATTCCAAATGACAGGGGCCTTGAGTACATTCATTTATACTTGCAAAGGCATTCTAATTTTTCTGAAGGTCGCATAGAAGTACTATGTAGTTTGTTGGAATTAGTATTGGAAAGCAATTTGTTCATTTTTGATGGGCATTATTATTTACAGAAGGATGGCGTGGCTATGGGCACGTCTTGTGCCAATAGCTACGCCAACCTGGTCATGGCCTCATGGGAGGAAGAAAAGTTGTTCAAACTGGAGGCATATAAAAATCATGTGTTATTCTACAAACGATTTGTAGATGACCTTTTTTTCCTATGGCAGGGTCAATTGGAAGAGCTTATTGCCTTCCATAATGAAGTAAATGAGCTAACTGATTTTTTGAAGTTTACTTTGGTCCATTCTAATGACATTATTTCGTTCCTAGATGTCAATATCATGCGTTTACCTAATGGATACTTTAACACTGGGGTGCATAGAAAAACTTGTCATAAAAACAGTCTTTTGAATAGAGACAGTATGCACCCCCCTCATGTATTCAAAAATGTATTAAAAGGTCAATGCATGAGAGTCTCAAGATTAAACGCTTCAACTAATATGTTTAATCAGGAGCTAGCAGAACTGGAGAATAGATTCTGTCAAAGATCTTATATACCAACAGAAATAGCAGGTGCTAGTACAAGTGTTAAAGAGCAACGTTATAGTCGAGCATGCCCCTTTTTTTCAGATTTAGGGAAGGATGTGTATGGTCTGGTGGATGGCAAAGGGACCACACAAGGTAGCAATTACATGAGGTATACTTTATTTTATACACAAGATGTGAATTATATAAGAGATAGCATTTGTAAACATTGGGACATACTGAATTTGGATTCGGAAGTATCCAAATTCATACAAGAAACACCTAGACTTGCATACAAGAACAAAAATAATCTACATAGATTGTTGTGTGGTAATGTCTCCTATACGGGTATGAATGTGATGAATTATGAAGGAACTACAATCTGTAATCAATGTAATTATTGCCAACACATATCCAACATTAGTGCTTTTATACATCCCTTACCAGGTGATTATGTCAACGTCAAGGTGAATGCGAATTGCAATACTAAACATGTGATTTATCTGGCTAGATGTCAAATTTGCCCATCCTATTATGTGGGTAAGACAGATAGAATGTTTAAAGAAAGGATAAGAGAGCATCTCTATCAAACTCGCATTCAGTCTGAAGTAAATGCCCTATCAAAGCATGTCATAAGTGCAGGAAATGGAAATAGTTTTACATTTTCTGCTTTACAAGTGACGGAAACTAATATAAGAGGAGGTGACATTAGAAACTTGACAGAATCCATTGAAACTGAATGGATTATAAAAACTAAAGCACATCGATTTCCTGGTCTCGATGACAGGGTCCCATTAAAACCAGCTCTCAAGAGAAGAAGACATAAAATTTAATTTAATATTTGTCTCTAACCTCAGATTCAACATATATATTTATTTAACACACTGTTTTATTTTAGTTCCTTATTAGGGCTACAATATAACAGATTTTATAAGTGCTTAAGGCTATTTTGATGTTACATTAACTTTGAAGATTTACACTGGGTATTTTTGCAAGTTTTATTTTTATTTTTTATTTCTCATTTTACTTTATGAATGTTTATTGTATTATTATTGTTTAAATTAGTTTTTAAATAATTTTTCAGGTCATAATTATTATGACCTTTTAAATAGTCATTTATGGTAGAGTTGTTACTTTTGGAACATGCTTTAATACAGTATTAATACAGTGTATACAATTCTGTGTGTATAATTTAACAACTTTTTAATGTTGCATATTTGTTCACAATCTACATCTTGTTTATATAATGAATGTGTACCTTTAAAGCACTGCTGGTAAACTTAATTAGTTAATTGATATCCAGTTTGTAAAATAGGTGGTCTTAGTCTTTTGTGTTTGTGGTTTGACAAAGCTTTTAGCGAAAGCGCTTACCCAAAAAATATTTTTTACTACGTTTACTACGTTTATCTTGGGACTGAACAGTCATTGCATTAAGATTCTCTATATATTAGAGCTTAGTTCTTTGCATAAAATTGGTGTTTTGGCACCAATTTGAACTATTTATTTTTTTGCCTTTGGAACGTTTTATTCAAGTATTTCATCTGCTTGGAGTGAAATTTCGATAGGGGATACTGTTATTTATCCAATATATATATATATATATATATATATATATATATATATATGCGTACATATCTATATCTGTGTATGCATGTGTATTTCTATAGTTTCCTAGCACTTGATCAAATAAATGTACATCTTATCAACACCAATATTTGCTGACATAAGCTTTCCAATGCAATCATAACTTGAGTGCAGGATCAATCGAATTATGTAACAGTGACTGTGGCAGCCATTTGGATTTTGTGTTCATTTCACAGTTGTGCAACCTTGGCTTTACTATAAAAAGTTTTAAATGCATGTGGGAAGCTATTTGGTTTTCTTTTGTGATCAGTTTAGTTTAATCAAAAGTTTCCTTCATTCCTACATCACTGAAATTACCATCAATATAAAAAACAAATTCTTCCTCACTCTATGCACCAGAAGGCTGAACATTTTAATGCAATTTTAATTTATTTTTTAGTTTTTCCTTTGTTGACCAGGTTAGTCCCACTTGGCTAGTAGCCTTTTTTCAGGGGAGAGACCTGAAATGGTATTTATTCTATGAGGGGTAACTTTGGCCATGGCATCAGGGAACTTCCCCTTCTATTTCTGATAGGAACTATGGAATCTGCTGCATCCATGTGAACTACCACCAACTCATGCAGATGGGTTCTCGATTTAACATCTTATGCAAAGGATGCACACCCACGAGTGCCACCCCCACTATGCCATACTGCAGTGTCAGTGATCTAACTGGTGTAAGAATAAAACTTACATCCCTCTGAAAGAGAGGCAAGTTGTGCCATGGACACTGCAAGGATCAGAAGAAGTCAGTCACCATAAACAGAACCATCCAGTTATAAACCGTTTGAAAGCAGTGTGTATCAATGTCATTTTGAGGTTACTAAAAACACTTCCACATCTATCTGCTGCTGGTCTAAAATAGGACAGAGAAATTACATTATTTCGAACAGGGATCCAAAGACAGAACACTAGCTATAAGTAATATTTGCATAAAATCAGAATGCTTTAGGAGACAGAAAAATATTCGAAGAACAAGAAATGGAGATCATGGAAAATATTTTTTTAGACTAGGAAATAACACAAGTGGTCAATGAAGGACAACTAGGGCAGGGAATTGTTATGACTAGGCTTGTATAGGCCCTAGAGCCAATAGCCTAGTACCAATCTAATAAAAAGAAAAGTCAAAGAACATATATGCCTTTTCCTTTATTTTTCATATATCATAGTGTCCTTGTATCTCTCATGAAGGACCTTACTTTTAATTTCTTTTGCTATGTTATCATAGATAAACTATCTTCTTTAACAGAAGTCATAATACAACTGTGTCCATTGTTGTTGCACCCACACACTGCAGTCAAACTGTGCATTGATATCACATTCTGAAATCATAATTATTAAAATGCTCTAAGGCTACACACCTTCAGACATAGCAAATATGCAAGCAGTCTTCATTTTAGACACCTTCTGTCTTGTAGGAAGTGTCAAGCTCTTATCTTACATGAAAGAATTCTCTCTTTTGTACAGCCTTGATTTCGGTAATTTGGCTGGATGCATTTTTCAATGCATGGTCCATTCTACCAGTGAGACTGACTGCTTTACTGTATTCACATTTCTGAACCAACTGCCCAATAAATTCTGTCTTGACCATTTTTACTATATTATGTATCCTGTTCTACACAATGCTAGATATGAGCTTCAATACCAAAATGATGTTTGCTGAATTCTGAAACAGATGTGTATTAGGGCATGAAGAACATACATGCATTAATTTACCAGCATGTGAATTAGACGTGAACATTTAAATACAAGACATTAAATTTTCAGGACATGATATTTTTGCTATATTGCTCATTTCCATCATATATAAGAAAAGCATTTATAATAAAATCTCAGAATGTGAAATTATGCTATTCTTTTTTTTTTAACACAGCACATAATTAAGAGACTACTTTTTAGAGATATAGTTAAAATGATAAGCTACGTTTTTTGAAAAATCAGTAACTATCTGAACTAAATGAACTGCAGCATTTTGTCTTGTGTAGATACGTTGTGATCCCAAGTAAAACGTATTTGTCTAAAATAATTTTTCCAAACGAATTTAAGAGACTTGATCCTGGAGAGTACAGAGGATGCAGTTTGTATTGTGTCCTGAATTAGAGCCAATTAACTTGTTCATATTACATTAACTATGCTTAGAGAAGGAGCATTCTCCAGCAGGGTATTAATGTACAAGTAATGCCTGCTGAAGAATGAGTCCGCTGCTTATGAAAGCATATCAAGCCGCCGTGGAGCTTGGACTGAGAACATGGAACAGCCACTACTATTTTACGCTCGCTAAGCAGCACTTTTGCTGTTTAGTGAATGTAAAATAAAAGTAAAAAAAAAAGTGTGTGTATGTGTGTGTGTGTGTGCGTGTGTGTGTGTGTGTATGTGTGTGTGTGTGTGCGTGTGAGTGAGAGAGGGAGAGATTGGTTGAGCTTCTATTTTACACTCGCTAAGCAGTGATACTGCTGTTTAGCGAGTGTTAAATAAAAAGCACGCGCGTGTGTGTGAGTGCAATGTGAGAGAGATGCACAAAGTATGTGCGTGTATGAAAGTAAGAGAGCAAGAGAGAGAGATGATCATGTGTAAGTGTTTATGTTGCTGTATGTGTGTGTGCGTGAAAGAGTGCATGAAAGCAGAAGACAGAGAAAGAGAGAAAAAGTGTGTGTGTGTGTGTGTGTGTGTGTGTGTGTGTGAGAGAGTGAGAGAGTGAGAGAAAAGAGTGAGAGCAATCGGGTGATCCCAGGCAGCATCACATAACATCTTTGTGTACTTCTCCACCATACCACTTGGCACAAGAAATCTGGCCACAGCTACAAATAAATTGGGAAACAAAGGGCTGAAAATAGGGACGGATTTTAAATATTGCTCTTATAAACTTAGAAAGCTGCTAGAAAAACAGGGTTTATGTTAGCATGCATCCTCTGAAAGATTTGAAGTCTGAAACTCAAATGTAAGTCATTATTTAGTGACTTGAGTGCTCAGACCATCCCAGTGATTTTCTAGAAAACCGCAAATTTTATGAGGAACAGACCAAAAATATGAGGCAAAAATCTGAACATTCTGTGAAAATCTGGACAGTTGAGAGGTATGGTGTGTGTGTGTGTGAGAGTGAGTGAGATGACTACTGGCAGGGTAGCAGTAACGAGGTTTACTTTGTCAGTGGGAGTGGTTTCTGGCCCAAAAAGTGTAGTTTATTGGATGTTTGGGCAGTTTTTCTCTCTCTTTCAACATTCTGGTTTAAAAGCCAATGTTTGCGCTTGTTTCCCACCTTTCCTGTAATTACTCTAGTTCAGATACAGATTTGCTGTATCCAGGATGGTATGTAAGCTTATGATCCCCCCCCAAGCCTTTCTGTGTTGGAGGGAAGCCTTCTAGCTTATCAGTGGGAGTGGTAAGCACTAGGTAGCCTATCTACCACAAGAGGAGTGTTCTCTGGCCCAGAAATTCTAATCTATTGGCCATTTGGGCAGTTTTTTCATCTCTTTCAACTTTCTAGTTTAAAAGCCTTCGTTTGCACTTATTTCCTGCCTTTCCTGTAACTAGTCTAGTCCAGATACAGATTTGCTGTATCCAGGACTATTTGTAAGCTTCTGGGCAGAGCCAAAGTCTGCTTTTCAATTTTTCTCTTAGATCTGCTAGTTCTCTCCTCTCCTGCACTTGTACTAGCTTATTAGTTTAGCACTTTACCATACTTCTTGTAGCAATTATTGTGGCACACAAAAGTGCTACCAGCACTAAACGTTCTATAAGGAAACAGCTCCGGTACTTATTAATGCCCACCCCTCCAGGCATGCCTAAAGGTCAGTTCCCTGTGCTTTCTCCTATTAACCTGCTGAAATTGAGCATCCTGAGGCAGTGTAGCAACTGCCTCATGTACACCGACAACCCACTCCTCTTACCTCCCAATACTCAGACTTGCAAGAGATGCACTTATATATCCACACACACTCTAGCCAAGACCAGAATAGCCGGTCAAGAGGAGAAGGTCAACACTTGCACCACACCACATGGAACACACAGCCCTCCAAAACACACACTAGCACTGTCTTCACATAAAAACACAAACCACACACCTATCTTCGTGGAGGCTCTCAATAAAAACCTACCCAAACAGCAGAGACCTCCAAGGCAGAAATGCACTCTACCACCATAACACAACACTAATCACGAGACACATAACTCTCCTAAACAGTGTGCCATTCAACCAAAGCTCCTAAGGCAAACTAGCATGACCAACACACTAGTCATAGGTGACTCAATAGTGAGGCACACTGATGTCCCATTCACTAGGTTGAATAAGGAGAAAGTAACAGTTAGCTGCTTGTCAGGTGCCAGGATCTGCCACATAATGCAAGCAACTCTGATCCTTCAACAACATGTACAAATATAACTCTGTCATTGTACATGTGGGTGTGAATGACCTGAGACATACCTCCCTGGACTACATGAAAAGAGACATGGAGGAGCTCTCGGATAATGTAGTCCAGGCGGGTATGACCCTAGCCCTGAGCAGCATCCTACCATTACCTAGAATGATACCACAGTACAAGCAAAAAATGATTGATTTCAACAATTGGCTAAGTTTCTGGTGTCATTCTAAGGGGATCCAGTATCTGTCTGCCTGGGATGACAGGATTGATAAACCTCAATGCTTTGCCAGAGATGGCCTGCATCTGTCACCCCTGAGCTTCCAGGTACTGGCAAAGGCTCTTGTCACCCCATAGTGCCTTTTTTAGGCGGTGTTCCAAAGACCAAATTACCACTGTAAAAGTGACAAACAAAGCAATCTGAGGGTCATGCTGCTCAACGCTAGAAGTCTAAATATCAAAATGCAGTCACTTGAAGCACTACTTAAAATGGAAAACAAACATTTGTGCTGTAACAAAGACCTGGTTCAAGGCAGCAGAAAGCACCCCTGCACTACCAGGCTATAACTCATTCCACACCTTTTGGCCCCAGAACTTGGACCGAAGCTCCAAAGGCAGTGGTGTTTCCATATTCATAAAGGATGCACATACCTCCAAACTGGTAGTCCAACATAATGAATCAGAGATACTTCAGGTAACATTAACTTACAACTAACATTGGGTAAGACAGGGATTTAGGTCATAGCCAGCTATAGGTCCCTAACCATGTCCCAAGACTCACACTCCATTTTCTTAAGCACCCTGGAGAATATTAGGATCCAACGTAATACTTTCATACTGGGTGAACTACTCATGTACCAATACACTTGCCCAATGTTTCATGGAATTCATTAATTCCAATGCCCTGGACCAGCTTGTTCTTACCCCTACTAGAAGTAGCGACATCCTTGACCTGGTCATTGCTAACATGGGCGACAGTTGCTCTACACCAGTAGTCAACTCCTCCCTGGTTAGATCTTACCACAAACTAATCACCTTGGAAATCCACATCTCTCCCACCCCCCCACCCCCTGCAAAGGTAACCACCATGAAAAACTTTGCCAAAGCTAACTTTGGGCTTCTAAAAACAGAGGTGGCTAACTTCATGGACCCATGCAAATGGAGATTAGTTGCATGACCTAATAGAACCAAGATGCTCTCCTCCAAAAAAAAAAGAAGCCAATCTGGTGTCCCCTGCCAGAAACAATCTTTACAACAGAAGGAGGAAACTGATGTGGAATAAGGTGAAGTCCCAAGACTGGAAAAACTCCTTTATCAGCCTCAACAAAAAGTGGAGATCCCTCATCAAATCCTCTAAAGCTAGCTACGAAAACAGAACTGCAGCAGATAGTAAAGACAACCACAAGGCCTTCTATAGTTATGGAAAGAATCTCCACGGCAATACCCAGATTTGCTCTGAGTTACTGCATAATAGTACCTCCTATACCAAACCAACAGATGTTGCCAACAGATTCAGTGCCAACTTTACATCTCTCCTCCCTCCCCAAAGGACCAATCACAATACCAGTAGATTGTCAGGCACCAAGTATTACTACTGCACAGGATAAAACAGCACTATCCAAGGCAAAGAACACACAGCTTCTATGGGACCTGACAATATCCCTGGCTTTGTCCTACATGAACTACAGAGTGAACTGGCACCTCACCTAAGTGTCCTGTTCAATCACAGCCTCACCTCAGGCTTTGTCCCTACCGAATGGCGCACTGCAACAGTCATTCCTCTTCACAAAGGAGGACTACAGACCCTGGGAACTATCGCCCCGTTAGACTGATGAGTCTGACATGCAATGCTATGGAATGCATTATCATGGACCTAATAAACAAGGATATAGGGAATCTCCAAACTATGGATCCCACACAGTTTGGTTTTGTAAAGGGTAGATCATGCCTGCTCAACTTGGTCGACATTTTTGAGTCAGTCACCAGAGTTGTGGATGAAGGCAAGGTGGTTCATACAGCCTACCTTGATCTTGCCAAGGACTTTGGTAGCATTCCCCACTCAGGAATCACAGAAAAACCCACTAAGCTAGGCATCAACCCCTATATCACTAGGTGGGTTGCAAAGTGGCTCACAGATGGAGTCCCACAGGGTTTGGTCCCGTGTCCTCTCCTGTTTGGTATCTACTTCTCTGAAGTCCAGGCCAACACAAAGGGACTATGGATGACAAAGTTCGCAGACGACTGCAAGTCAGGAGCTATTATTACCTCCCCAAGTGATATTGACATCCTACTGAAAGGCCTCACTGAGACCAACGACTGGTGTCAGAGCCATGGCCATAAGCTCAATGCCAAAAAATGAGTCGTCATCCCCTATGGGAAAAACCTGGTTCCCATGAATTACCACATCGATGGTAGTCCACTGAACACAGAAGGCATTATAAGAGATCTGAGAACACAGGTTGACAGCAACCTCTCTTTTGAGCACCACATTGCCACTGTGGTCAGAAAGTCCTATGTGGCACATCTCATTACTAAGGTTTTGCATCCAGGAAGTAAGATGTCATTGTCTCCTCTCTACTATTCCCTCATTAGGCCAATCATAGAGTACAATGCCCCATTTGGCATGTACCTTACTAGACACCTGCAACAACTGGAGAGGCTGCAAAAGTACCTCACAAAGAGGATCCTAGGCGTTAAAAACGTGGTCTACATGGACAGACTCAAAAAATTCCAACTATTCTTGGTCTCATATCGCCTACTTAGAGGCGATCTCTGCTTGACTTAGAAAGCCATGTCTGACACAGCTCTGTTAGAAATGCTACATCTAAAGTAATCGCAATCCTTCCATAACCAATGCTCCAGAGACCTCAACCTCATTACCACAATCAAAAGAATGGGCTGGAGGGACAGGTTCATAACCCAGAGACTGCCCAAGCTATGGAATAGACTTCCCATACATGTCAAACAGAGCACCTCACTGGCCCTCTTCAACAGAAATCTTGATGAGTGGATGGGAAATAGAAAATTCACTTCAAGGATCACTCCAGTGGCTCTACTCGACACAGGCACTGGGAACTAAGTTCAGGTGGCATGATGCCAGGGTAATCCTATGGGCTAGGCTTGTAAAGGCTCCAGGGCCATTAGCCTAGTACACACCTATGAACAAACCTCGGCATCTTTCAGTTGAAGAAACTTGTATAAAGCCTAAAATAAAGAGGTAACAAAAGCTCTAAAATAAAAACTTAATTATTGCTCTTATAAAATTAGAAAGCTGCTAAAGTAAAGGACTTAAGTTAGCATGAATTTTCTTAAGGAAAAAAGTCTGAACCTCAAATACATATCATTATTTAGTAATTTCAATCTCCAGTGACTGCCAACCAAACAATTTAGGAGTAAGGTACCAAAAAATAAAGTAAATCACCGGATTATTTTTTTAAACGTTATATTTTGGATGTAAAATGTTTTCTCCAACACCATTAACGTATACTACAGCAAGTTTAAAACATTAGGCATAGGAACTATTTTACATAAAAAATACACTAAAATATATAGTAATAAAAATATATATAAGGAAGTAAAACACAACAATTTTTTACAGCGACCCCATTCTCTAACTGCAATAATGTCCTCCAGGGTACGTGTCAATGTATAATGAACTCCCCTGCAGCATCAGGCCTCATACCACTCCCGGGATGGCATTAATTACACATTAACACACACCCTGTCAGGCGTTACTGCTTGCTTGTAGAAGCTTCTCTTAATTTAGTGTCTTTCTAGTGAGGGGCTTTTACTTTATAAAAAGGCAATGTATTAAGTTAGCTTTCAGCATTGTTAAAGAACCTTCAAGAGAGAATCTAAGGAACATCATAAAGCAAACTACAAAATAGACAGCATTATGACAGGATGATAGAAACATTTGAGAAAAAAGAAAAAAATATCAAGAATGACAAAAATAGCTACTTCTGTAAAATCCGCAATATTAGATTAAGTTGATTTTCCTTAATGAATAAACACTGCAAACTACTATGCATATTACAAGCAGCCTATGTATGTGCATCATTTATTCAGTACAGTGTTTATACTACAGTTAAGTTACAGCCAAGAAATGCACATGCAGACTCCCACAGCACATCAAATTACAGTCCAGTCATTGCAAACTGCAATACCATTATGCCAAGTTTAAATGTTTCTCTGCATGGACATCATTTAGAAATAAAGCATTCTAACTTTATTCAGTGTCTGGCTATAGCACTTGTTTGTGTAGTCTTGAAATAAATTCAGCAATGACTTTCTTAAAGAGCAGATCCATTACAACATATTATTCAGTTTCAAACATGGATTCCTCTACCAACATAAAGAAACAATTTAATATTTTTCACATACTATATCAATATTTATCTTAAATGTGAACTGGTAGATTTTACAAGTAAATTTAGAGTACATTAATGGTTTATACAAAAGGCTAAAAACCTATGAACCTAAGGAATGGGTCTTTAGGAATTCTGTTTGGACTTGGATACAGCAGCATGTATGGCTTCTCCCATTCATTTAAGATCAGTAACAGACTAAGATGTGTTGTGAAAGAGTGTAGGCCTTAGCATCACATACTTGTTGATCTCAATGTTTAGAAGTAATTTTGCTGCATTTCATGAATACTTGCAACATGTAGTAGTAATCTAAATTAAGTCTGATAATGAAAAAATGATCAATGCATGACTCAAAGCATGTAGTAATCTAATAAATGACACAGCAACCCTGTACAGTACTGCACATCATTCAGAGTACCAGAAGCAGAAACAGTAGATTACTGCCTTTATTTACATTACCTCTGTGATGACCCATCACTGGACCAGTAATCAAGGAGCCGCAATCCTTACCACTGGCACCTGTGAGGAACGTTCACCGGGAGCATAACAGGTACACACACAGTATTTCCAGATGCAGCTCTCTGCATCAAGTACAACTTCCTTCAAGAGCACAGAGACCACAGTCAGTCAGAGTCTGGTTTCTAACTTTTTCTCCAGATCCCCAGTAAGACTTCCCACTAGCACAGCTACGGAGTTGAGTCCTTAATCAGGGTTCCAAGCTAAGTCCTCCAATACTCTATCTGTCCAACCAGCGTTTCATGTCACTGCCCAAGTAGTTGATGCACACACACACACACACACACACACACACACACACACACACACACACACACGCGCTCACACACACACACGCGCTCACACACACACACGCGCTCACACACACACACGCGCTCACACAGCTGGGAAAGGCTGGCACAGGTTTACTTGCTATGTCCCCTTCTGCCCAGACTATAAGGTAATTACCCCTGCCACCAGAACCCCTTACCAGCTACTTTAAGGTCCTTAACAAAAGGTGTCCAGTTTTACTGTGCAATATTAATACTAATGCAAATAGTAGTTTGACCAAGAGCAAGGTATTAGGAGTGGCCCACAGTGCCACAAAAAAATATGCAAGTACTCACAAAACTTAAATATGTCTACAAAGATCAGCCACAATGAAAGGTTTAAATATATTTAATAATAAATAATAAAAGAAGAAGAAAATGCTACGTATACATTCACAGTGACATCAGAGTTCAAAACCACGGGAAATATTTAAAATAACATTGCAGGACAGGCTGAGACAAATAAAGAAAGGCAGCATCTAAACTAAACTTCACTATATTCCTGACTGTATCTAAGAGAGTTACTGCACCCTAATAAGTTGCATAATAGAGCAAGGCAGATGATGTGGTGAGTGGTTCTTCTTGTTGTCGTCACGCCAAAGACAGAATACAAAATGCTCAGTCTCTCATTAACAGATTTCTCAAAATATATCTAAAATATAAATCTTTACGACCTAGCCTATAAAGTGATTACATTTCAGATATTTTTCTAAAGTTTGCTGGACTGAGGTTAGCCCTCCAGTTTCATCATTTAAAACACATACATTTAAACAGTTACAATAGTGCATGTACATTTCTGTTCTCTCCAACAGGGCACACTGTGGATACACAAGCACTTTACAAATACCTTTTCATCACAAACATATGTAAAAATCAGCTTAATATACATATGATATACAGTTGGAATACATTTGTAACACCAGCATCTTGTATGACATACAGTTGTAATACATTTGTAACACAAGCATCTTGTATAAATCAATTTGATATTCACAAATGACATAAAATTATTCACAAAATTCCAGCTACCTTTGCTGGCAGTAACTCCTTTTGTCACAACCTCAAAAAAAGTCTTGCTGTGCTGCTGATAACTGTAAACATGGCACATGCAATGAAATGTGTTAGATAAAAGGCTGTTGTACAGCTCAGATCTCATAATCAGAGCTATCATGCTATGTTGAACCCTGCAGAAGCACACCTATATTAGTCAAACCTGATGAAGCACAGCAGTCAACATCACAGGGTAATGCTGATGCAGGAACACTGATTATGGAACCAAGGCAAGTACACATACATGGATCCCTGTCAGCTGAAAGAGTTTCAGAAATTCAAAATTCATATGGTTGAGACTATATGATTAAGTTTTTGAAAAAGCTTTTGAATGGAGATCACGGAACAGCGAGTATCTGGAAATTTACCCTTTTCTTCACTGTAGTGCAAGCTCAGAATTGGTATATATAATATGCATGGGTGTGGGGGGCTTGCCCCTTGTATAAATGTAAAAATAAAGTAGATTTTTTTTTTTTTTGATGTTTGAGTTTGTTTTTTTTATGTTGAGTTTGGAAACTCGATCATATGGTCTTGTCCATATGAACTTTGAGTTTCTGAAAACATGATCATCTGATAGGGATCCATATATATATATATATATATATATATATATATATATATATATATATATATATATATATACATACATACATACATACATACATACAGAGAGAGCAAGAGAGCATAAATAAAGACTGACGTGCTTAACACATAGGTGACATTTGCCCTTGAATAATACAGACCAGGTTCTTATGGATGTAGAGGAACAAAGTGCTGGCACTGTGCTGTACTACATCAAATTTCACTACAGACCCAATTAAGATAAATACACTCTGAAGCCTGACTTTTGTACACTTCTGATGAGTGTCGCATTGGTCAATGTGCAAGAGTGCTTGCAGGCTAATATTCATAGATATTCTAAGGCAAATGAGTCTCTCTACCTTTCTTACCTTTTCACTTGCTTCCCTCAAATAGCTCCCCCTTTCTTTTACTGGTCAATCCTGCAGTAAATTTGGAGATACCCATCCAGTCATCTAGCTTATGTTTACAGGAAGATAATGAGTCATCCTGCTCAACATGCAGGGGAAGTTTATTGCACTGGGTTACAAACCTGTCTCTCCACAGTGTTTGATTTATCTGTTGGTGAAGATTTAGTTTCCTGTTTCTACCACTGGTGGAGATATTGGACTTGTCAAGAAACACGAGGTTCAGGACAATCAGGTCTCTGAAGGACTGGTAATAAAGACAGAGATCTTCCTCAAAAGTCTATAAGACACTGAAAAAAGGGAAAGAGCTTTCACCTTCCCTTCATCGTTCAGGGGCTTTAGGCCAGTGTGCTTTATTGTTAGGAACATTTGGAGTCTTTCTAATTGTGTGATATGTTTAACGAGATACATCCCAAAGGTGTTCATTGTGCTTGATTACGGGCCTGTTCAATGCTGAGTAAAAGACAGTGGTTAGCTCTTTAGACCTTAATAATACTCTTTTGGTAATTCACTGGGTTAAAGAAAATGATTTCCTGATTATCTTTGTTATATGATAGTCAAAAGACAGGGCTCGACCAACCCATGTACCTAGGTCCCTAACTACATTTTCATTTTGCACTAAATGATATGATGAGGGGAGGAACTGTTTACCAGAAGTGATAATACTACTTTCTAGCATTAATTTGAGCTCATTTTAATAAGAATATATTTATCTACATTGTTAACCGGGTAGTGTCCGACTGGGTCAAAAACCCATTTTCAGAGGAGACCCAAGGAGAAAAGTTCCAGAACAGTACAAAACAAAGTACAGGTAAGCAGTTTTACCAAACATCAAAAAGTACGTTCAAAAAAATGTTACATAATCACAGAACTATTAGGAGGTATAATTAGCTTATACATACAAGTAAAAATTAAATTAAGAACAAATATAAAAAAATAGGTAGTTAATATGTACATTATCCAAAAGGGCAACAATCCAGGTAAAGCAAGACATGAGCAGAGAAAAGGAAAATCTGATGCACTAGAAGAAAAGAAAAAGAACGAAGAAAAACTAGCCAGGAGGAATACAGGTGCAAAGCCAGTTAGCATAAAGATAATCTTTCAGGGTAGATTTAAATGTGGACAGGTTTGCAATTTGTAAGATGTGCTGAGGAAGATTGTTCCTGTCCTTGGCGGAGTAGAGGGAGTTGCCAATATAATAACAATAGCTGTCATACCAAGTATGACTCCTCTATAAGCCATGGTTAGGTAACTGTCAGCCACTCTGTGCCATTATATTTATCAAGCTCCACCATCTTACTTCTGGTTCAAGATTAAACAAAAAAAAAAAACATTACCCACATTATGAAAGATACCCCAACCAATGTACTTGACTTTGCTCAAATCAGGCAGTGAGCTCATATCTCAACAAAGTGATAAGTCCACTTTTGAAATGTACATTACTCTATATCTGCAAAGCACGGTTTACTTTCTGGCGTATTTAACAAGTCATGCATTACAATTAGCATCATTTTGTTCATAAACTGTACTATTGCTCCTTCTGCATGGCAAAACACATCCACTGTGACTCTTGTAACTACAACAGGGTTGTGAATTCTCATGTTAGGCAAATAATGAAAAAGAGTGAGAAAAACTATCAATAAATTTATCATTCGTATGAAATGAGTTAAAATACAAAATATGTGACATCAGATAACACAACACGACTCAAGTCAAACAGTCAGAGCAAAGTTCCACTTTAAATACACCTGCAATTTAGTATAAAACTAATAATGTTGGATCTTTGGTTGTCAATTGTACAGATATAATGATGAAGTACAAATGTACACGTGGCTATGTTTAATAATACTGATCATTTAAGGTGCAGACATGTTCATTAATATTTAAGTAACAACACAGAGACTGGCTCATTGCTATTCATTAAAATTGGTTCTTATTTCTCTCATTTAGATCTTTTATTCACCTGCAAAATCTTGCTAAATACTGGACTAATGTGTTACCTTGAGCATGTACATAAACCAATACAAAAAAACTGGACAAGACAGCTGTCGGTGTCCCAAGCTTTTGAGGCATTAATACTAGGGTGATGAGCAGCAACAACATCAAAGCTTTAATAAGAGAAAGTTTTCTTAATTTTATATGAAGACATTTTCAGAACAGATAAAGTACAGTTGTGTACACTTACCATAAATGTAGATGTTCGAGTGTATTCACTGTTGCAGTCATCACATTTGGATTATCTGCTTGCAGTAGCCCTTGGCCGGCCTGATTAACAAAGTCTTGGGTCTTGCGTCAGTTGCTGTCTGTTCTTCCATGACGTCAGGTAGTCAGGGGTATAAAACATGCAGCCGATGCCATTACATCAGTTTTTCTTGCCTCAGATGTCAGGTGCCCCCCTAATGGGAAGCAATTAAAAAAAAAAAAGAATATATATATATATATATATATACACATATATATTACAAGGCTATACCTCCAACAAAAAAGTAAATACATCAAAAAGCTTTTAAGCATAGTAAAGGAGAGTAGAGGTATAGCCAAAAGAAGTCAGGGGGCTGGAGGGAGGGTAATCAGGACTGCAACAGTGAATACACTCGAACATCTACATTTATGGTGAGTGTGCACAACTGTACTATGTTCTTTGTGTTTCACTGTTGCAGTCATCACACTTGGGTAGGATAAGGATAAGGATGGGAGGAGGAATTTAGATAGTATTAGGACCTGCAAGACTGCAGTGGCAAAGCCAGCTCTGGATTTAGAGAAAATAGGCAAGTGGTAATGCTTGGTGAAAGTATGTACAGAACTCAAGGAAGCAGCTTCTAAGACACCTCTGAGAAAGGTTGTAGAGGTAGATGCAGCCCTGGTTGAATGGGGTCTGATCTCCTGTGGGACAGGTTTTCCATGGTGCTTATAGCAGAAATAATGCAATGGCCTATCCATTTAGAAATGGTTTGGTTTGAAATAGCCTTCCCTTCTGCCCCTGCAGCAAATGCTACCAGCAGTTGTTCAGATTTCCTTTGAGGTTTAGTCCTGTCCAAGTAAAATCTAAGTTGTCTGTGCACATCTAACGAGTGCAGTATCTGTTCCCCTTTGTTCTGTGCATTAGGAAAGAAGGTTGGAAAATTAAGTAGACTGATTAAGAGCCACACTGGATACCACTTTGGGCATGAAGGAGGGATTGGTTCTGAGGGACACCCTGTCCACATGAAAGATGATTAAAGGCTCCACTGCCATAAGGGCCTGTAATTCAAATACCCTTCTTGTTGAAGTGATTGCTAAATGGAAGGATGTTTTCCAAGAAAGGAATTTTAAATCTGCACTAGCAGCTGGCTCGAAAGGAGGAAGAGTGAGTTTCTCCAATACTAAGTTAAGGTCCCAGGTAGGAGTTGGGGCTCTCCTGGGTTGTCTTAAATTTTTGGCCCCTCTGAGGAACTGTTTGAACAGTGGATGAGAGAAGAGGGTAGGTTCTGTGTTATAATGAGCTGAAATGGTAGAGGTGTGAATTTTGATGAAGGAAAAGGAAAGGCCCTTGTGAAGCATCTCAGTTAAGTATTGTAGAATCTTGGGCGCTGCTGTGCTCATCCCTTGAGATTGGTTCCAAGCACAGAATATTTTCCCTTTTTCCACCTAAGACTTTCTAGTACTAGCCCTCCTTCCCTCTAAAATGATATCCATTACTGATTTACTGAGGGATGGTAAAGGAGAGATTAGGTAATTAGCAAGGCTGCTATGTTTAGGGTTTGAAGCTCAGGGTGCAGAAGCTGGTTCTCCTGCTGAGACAACAGGGTAGGGGGTCTGAAGCAGGTGCCATGGGGCCAACAGTGACACACTGAGCAAGAAGGGGTACCAGTGTTGGTGTGGCCAGTCTGGTGCAATCAATATCATCCTTGGTTTGTCCTGTTTAGTCTTTAGTAGTACTTTGGAGAGGAGAGGCAGAGGAAGAAAGGCAGAAACTGATAGGTTTTTACAGCTGAAGGACAGAGCGTCCACTTTGCAAGCTTGTTTGTGGGGAGTCCTTGTGCAAAATTTGTCTAACTGGTAGTTTTGGGGGGAGGCAAACAGGTCTATATCTGGGTTCCCCCATTTGTTTATCAACATGTTGAAAGTCTTTGGTTCCAGTTTCCACTCGTGTGGGTCCATGAGGTTTCTGCTTAGTCCGTCTGCCAGTGTATTTAGTTTTCCTGGCAGGAATTGAGCTTGTAGATGCACTTGGTAGCTCAAAGCTGTGTTCCACAGTGCCATGGCTAGTCTGCAGAGGGGGTAAGAATGGGCACCCCCCTGCTTGTTTATGTACCACATAACAGTGGTGTTGTCCGTCTTTACCATTAATTGTCCTGGAAGAATGTGGTCCTTGAAGGCTGTCAGAGCATTCTGTACAGCTAACATTTCTTTTTGATTGATATGCAGGTGCATTTGACTTGGGTTCCATTTGCCCTGACTGCACTTCCCTGCAAGGTGAGCTCCCCATGCATAGTCTGATGCATCTGTTGTTAGGGTTTGGGCGGCAGGGAGTAGAGTGAATGGCAGCCCCTTGTTTTGGTGGCAAGCCTCTGCCCACCAAAGGAACTCCAACCGTAGGCAAGGTATGATAGGAATCATTGCTTCTAGATCCTGAGAATGTTGACACCATAGACTTTTCAGATACCATTGTAGTTTCCTCATATGCAGTCTTGCATATGGAATTATAAAAATGCAGGAGGCCATGAACACCAAGGCTTGCAGTATTTGCCTTTCAGATAGCAGGATTTTTGTGGCCACTAGTTTGAAGTAGGTTGTCAAATTAATTTGTTTCTCTGGCATGAGGAAAGCCATCTGGGAAGTTGTATTCAGGCTTGTTCCCAGGAATATAATTTGTTGACAGGGTACCAGGTGTGATTGCTTTTCGTTTATGGTGTACCCCAGGCAAGTTAGCACCCTTTGTACAAAAGCCAAATGATTCAAAAGTATGCCCTGGCTTTCTGCCTGAATTAGACAATCGTCCAGGTATGGGTATATTTGAATATTTCTTTGCCTGCAAAATGCAATGACTGGAGCCAGGCACTTTGTGAATACCCTGGGCGCAGCAGATAAGCTAAAGGGTAGTGCAGAGAACTGATAGTACATGTCGCCTGCTTTGAAGCATAGGTATTTTCTGCAGATTCCTTGATTGGGATGTGCAGGTATGCTTCCTTTAAATCGAGTGTTGCCAACCAGGCATCTTTTCCTAGCATAGGAAGCAACTGGTGAAGAGTTAGCATCTTGAATTTTGGAATCACCAAAAAGGTGTTTGAAGTAGACAGGTCCAGGATAGGATGCCATGAATTGTCTTTTTTGGGTACCAGGAAAAGTCTTGAGTAGAAACCTTGTCCCTTTTCCTCTTCTGGTACAGTTTGAATAGCCTTTATGCATAAGAGAGGGAGTACTTGCTTTTTAGCCTCTGCCCACTGATTTGGGGGTAGATCTGGCCAACCGTTTGGGGTTAACATGTGGAAGTGAAATCTGTATCCTTGGGAAACTATACTTAAAACCCATTTGTCCCGGGTAATGATTTCCC